>NW_028171508.1:50000-265000 GCF_963971535.1 Notolepis coatsorum
CGGGGTTAAACCTGCTCACACTGCTGAGGCACTCTCCTATGTCGTCATAGCCGCCGACGCAGTAGACCAGACCGTGGAGATAAGCGGTGCCGTGGCCTCTCCGGGGACTCTCCCCCTCAACGCTCACGTCCATCCATCCACCGGCTCGGCTATCGTAAGCCTCCATGGTAATGCTGAGGTAATTATTAGACTGAATCTCCCCTCCGATGGCCAACAGGACCTCCTGGGGCCGGCGTGGACGCATCAGGGGGTTTGGGAGCCTGTCGGAGCCAGAGGGGTTCAGGACGCTGAGGATGAGGGGCCTGCAGTCGTGGCTGTCCTTCACCACAGGGTTGTTCTGGACGTTGCTCCTGAAGTAGTCAGGCCTCATCAAGCCCATGCGAACCTGGGAAGAGACAAGCAGACAGCGGGTACAACTTAGACATTGGTTGTAGACGGTTTCTGTTGCTAGGGAACAGTTTGGACCCAAATGTTTGAGAACCACTGTACTAGGGAACCAGTGTTGTTCAAATGTAATGCACAGTAATACAATTCGTTTTCATTTAATTTTCTTTTCATACATAAAACAGAACATAACAGTACAATAATAATAATAATAATAATAATAATAATAATAATAATAATAATAATAATAATAATAATAATAATAATAATAATAATAATAATAATAATAATAATAATAATAATAATAATAATAATAATAATAATAATAATAATAATAATAATTGTTACAAAGGGTCAGATTAAACCGAATATATATATTTATTACTTGAGATATATTGTATAGTATTTGTATATCGTCTGATATCCCTTGTATATTCTTTGTACATATACACGGAATATCCCTTTACCTAGTACAGGCCAGACCATAATATTCGTTCTCCTATTGGACAGCGACCCCCTAGGCGCCACGGCCATACCCCCAATGTCTAGTTCAAAGTCACCGCTAAGACATGTCTCAACATGCCCAGGTTTGCGCAGTAATACGAGACAGAAATAAGGCTGGTACTAGATTATTCACCTTACGTATAAATACGGCGCAGGTGGATACAGCAGTAATCTTAGTAACAAGTTGAAGCCTTCACCACGATACAACGTGCTGTGAAGTGGGCCCGTTTTGCCCCGAAATAGAGCCTTGAGACCGCGTGCGAATTGATAGCTGAAGTGTCAGAGTTTAACGCTGTATCGTCGAGTTCGACCTATTCTATTATTAAGTAATAGTCTATTATGTATAGTGTATCGTGCGGCTACCGTTCTACAGTGACCAGCATTACCAACGTTTCATCGTACCGAGCTAGTGTGCTTATCCAGGCTGGGCGGCCTAACCTTGTGCCGCCATCCGAGGAGCCCTAGACGAGAACCGTGTGGATATGTACACTGGATAACTTACACCGACGACTACATAGCCCTTTTCGGCTGGATTATATTGCTTTGGTCCTGTGGCTGCTGGAGCAGAGAATCGTCTACCCCCACTACCGTGTGGGATTTACCCTGTGAGGAGCCCCGTCGAGCCCGCCTCTAGGACTCTGAGGCTGGCTGGCTTTCATCCATGCTGCAGTGCATACCGGAGAATAGCTGTTGCTTTGTCTACGGATCAAGGGATTATTGCACCGTCTCCTGTACCTGGAGTCTCCTTATTCCTCGTTGATCCAGACTTCTGCTACCGACAAATCCTCTCCCCTGCTGGCTTACAACCGGAGGGAACCCCCCTAGTATCTCCAGCTGACCTACGACTGTACCTTATATAATTCTTATGCTACAGGTGGTATTAATTATCCCCTTCGTAATATGCTCATGGACTTACGCTCTTGACCTATTCATGCACATTCTTCGCCTTACAAGCGCAACTCTAATTCTCAATAATGTAAGATAATATTGATGCTCTTCTAATAAATATTACAAACAGTACTTTCCTTGTTAAGTGTGGGTGTTCATCTCATATACATGTGTACTGTATGGCCAGTAGTAATGTACATAACTCAGTAGTGGTTTAATGATACCATACGTATTCAATACAGTCAGGGAATTGTACCCCTCAGTTACAATAATAATAATAATAATAATAATAATAATAATAATAATAATAATAACAATGACAACAGTGACGACAACTATAATAACAGTAACATGCATCATAATGACCTTGACAAGAGACAGACAAACAAGAAAAAGTAAAATAATAAAATTATAATTAAAAATAAATGTGGCTCAGGCACTAGCAACCATGTTTGTGTATCCGTAATGCAATTAGTTACCTTGGGCAGCAGCAAAGGGATGTGTGTTTTACGCTCCTCACGGGAGTGGTCAATCCAACGGAGGACGGCCTCGAACACCGTCTCCTCGCTCTTCGCGTTCAAGTCATCCCTCTCGATGATGTCCACCAGTTGCTGCAGGGACAGCTCCACAAACTCCTGTGAGACGTGCAACATCTCCTCAAAGTGACACACGATGAAGAGATGGGCCTTGCGCCTCAGGTCAGGGCAGCAGTAGATGTCCACGAACCTCCAGATGCCGACACAGTTTTCCAGAGACAACTGGCCCTCTAGGAAGTCAGAGCACGCTCCTACTATGCCAGTGACGCGAAGCTGGTCTGCAGCCACCAGAAGCTCTTCCACGTTCTCTGCTGTCACCAGCACAAAGCGTGTGTAGGTGTACTCTATGATGAGCTGCATCATACCCGGGGACACCCCAGGGATAGTGTAGACTGCTTTCTCTGAGTCGCTCCAGCGAGTGAAGAGGGCTCTGTGGGACGCAGAGTATAGAGATATCTGATGAGTAAACAGTAAGCAACATTCTGTCCTGTGTAGTAATTAGGGCTGACCCCTATTAGTCGAATAGTCGACTAATCAGTCGAAAGGAGCCGTAGTCGACTGCCAACCTCTTAGAAGCGTGGCTAACGCTAATGGCACACATACCAGAGGCCAACTGCCTAAGAAAACAGGCACAGAGGCACTGAAAGAGGATTTCACCCATCTAATGAACACACTAGACTAGACAAATATCAAGATGTATCCATCAGTGGACCAATTGCATGCTTTTGCAGAGGACAAGAAGCCTTCAGTCGACTCCTTCAGACATTAAGGACCCCCCACAGCCCAAATAGAATGATAAAAAAGATATATATATTATATTTTTTTTATTTTTTTTATTTATAGTCGACTAATAGTCGACTAACGGCAAATTTTGGCCAATCATAGTTGACTATCCAAATCCTTAGTCGGGGACAGCCCTAGTAGTAATATATTTTCACTGTAGAAGTATAGGGTCTTAGCACAGTAGAAGTATAGTATATTTTTACAGTAGAAGTACAGTATAGTATCTGTTTACAGTAGAAGTACAGTATAGCATATTTTTACAGTAGAAGTACAGTATAGTATCTTTTTACAGTAGACATACAGTATAGTATCTATTTACAGTAGAAGTACAGTATGGTATCCTTTACTAACCAAACTAACCTGAACCAAGCTAACCTGAACCAAGCTAAACTTACCTGAAATAGTCACTGCAGTCACACAGGAGGGCCTTGTGGGCATTCAACTCAGTGCTGTTGACTTTAATAACCACATCACAGAACCTTCCCTCCAGAGGCAGCTCATTAAGGATTGTACAGGACATTGTTTCCTTTTCCATGTGGGGATTAAATTGTATCTACAGTATATTGAAGCTTACAGACAAGTAGCCGGAAACAACAAGTGATATATTTTCTTCTTCTTCTTCTTCTTCTTCTTCTTCTTCTTCTTCTTCTTCTTCTTCTTCTTCTTCTTCTTCTTCTTCTTCTTCTTCTTCTTCTTCTTCTTCTTCTTCTTCTTCTTCTTCTTCTTCTTCTTCTTCTTCTTCTTCTTCTTCTTCTTCTTCTTCTTCTTCTTCTTCTTCTTCTTCTTCTTCTTCTTCTTCTTCTTCTTCTTCTTCTTCTTCTTCTTCTTCTTCTTCTTCTTCTTCTTCTTCTTCTTCTTCTTCTTCTTCTTCTGATCTTCTGATCTTCTGATCTTCTGAGAGAATTGTTAAATATATACTGTACACAAATGTTCTAGAATGTGCTATTATGACATCATACTGTGACATCACAAATGTTCTAGAATTTGTCTATTATGACATCATACTGTGACATCACAAATGTTATAGAATGTTTGAGTATGACATCATACTGTGACATCACAAATGTTCTAGATTGTTCTATTATGACATCATACTGTGACATCACACATGTTCTAGAATGTTTGATTATGACATCATACTGTGACATCACAAATGTTCTAGAGTGTTTGATTATGACATCATACTGTGACATCACAAATGTTCTAGATTGTTTGATTATGACATCATACTGTGACGTCACAACGGAACATGTTTGAGGTCCATTTGAATAATTAAAAAAATATGTTGACATTAAAAAAGAACAAATAAAATGATCAAAAAAACGACATAAACAATGATACAAATTATAATAAAATATTTAAGTAAAATGTATAGAAATAAAGAAAAATTAAACAATGAAATAAAGATAATAATTCATTTAAAAGCTATTGTAAAAAGGTAAGTTTTGAGCAGTGCCAACCGAGTCTGCTGTCCTAACAGACTTGGGGTCTGTAGGATAAGCACTTATTCCCTCCGCCCTGAACATTTATGGAGATGTATGGGCCTTTTAAGTCAGTGATAAAACTGTCTTTCAAGGATAAGTGAGCTCCTGCACTGATTATTATAGTTCAATATTCAATATTTGATCACCAAAACCCCCCAAAAAGCATAAAAAGGCCCCTCCCCGCCCAAAAAGGGCCCCCAAAAATAGCACAGGCCCAGTGCCCTTTTCAGCCTTTGACCCCTGCCCCTCTAAAGTCCTGTGCACGTCCCTGGATGCCAGTACCTTGGTCAAGAGACCAACTCCAGTTGTAATGACCAGTACCTCGGTCAAGAGACCAACTCCAGTTGTAATGCCAGTACCTCTGTCAAGAGACCAACTCCAGTTGTAATGCCAGTACCTCGGTCAAGAGACCAACTCCAGTTGTAATGCCAGTACCTCTGTCAAGAGACCAACTCCAGTTGTAATGCCAGTACCTTGGTCAAGAGACCAACTCCAGTTGTAATGTCAGTACCTTGGTCAAGAGACCAACTCCAGTTGTAATGCCAGTACCCTGGTCAAGAGACCAACTCCAGTTGTAATGCCAGTACCTTGGTCAAGAGACCAACTCCAGTTGTAATGCCAGTACCTCGGTCAAGAGACCAACTCCAGATGTAATGCCAGTAACCCCCCCCCCCCAAAAGCAAATAATTGGGAAACCTGTTTTACTGTTGCGTCACTGATGTTTTGTTTCCTGTCATTCTTTGAATAACACACGGTCGACTTTCGGCTTTGCTTGGAAACCAAAACCAAAAATGTTGAATATCAGTTTAGACTGCAGATCAGACTGCAGATGAAAGTGGCCGAAATCAGATTTTATTTTTTGCTCATAATGTGACTCAGATCAGTTTTTTTCACGACAGTGTGAGCCACACAATTCACATGGAATCTGATCTTTTCAATTCCGATTCAGGAAACTTTCATAATGTAGGTCCAGGTCTGATTAGTTCCCAATGCGACCTCAGTCTGAACAGTCACGTGACTCTAGATCAGGGATAGGCAACCTTAGGCACGCGTGCCTGCATAGGCACGCGGGGGCATTTGCATAGGCACAGGGGCAGCAGTAAAAAAAAAATATATATATATACGTTTTTTTTTTTTTTTTTTTTGCTATGAAATATTATAGTGAAATATTTTGCACTGTTGTCGCATTTATCTTGTTGAAATCCTCCAACAGGTTCTTTTTACTACCACATATTTAATTGAGACCCTTTATTTGTTTATTATTTCAATTTAGCTGGAAATACATTGCTACATCATTCAGTAACATTTGCAGAGCCTTATAACAAAAACATTATTACGGTCACCATTGTGACCAGTGGGATTAATCAACTAATTTTATTATTTATTTTTCTATTTCATTGAACATTGCACATGTTAAAAGCCATATTTTTTACTCAAAATGTGAGTATTACCAAGTCAACTTGTGTTCTTAAAACAATGACAATAAACATAGTTTTATTAGGTTGAAATAATGTGGTTGTGTACTTATTTTTCTGGATTATTATGGATTGAAAACTGAAAACCTTAATGCACAGTAACTGAACTCAATATTTTTAAGTTCTGGTAACTTATTATTATATATTTTTTACAGTGTAGTCTTGCGATCAATCAAAACTTATTTACACTATATACCTCACATTCACCCTCCATTCACATCCTGGTGTTCTCCTGGTGTTCTCCATTAGGCCTGTAGGTGGAGCTATGACAGCACACGTACAGTACACACACCGATGGTGTGTGATGTGTCCAAAAATGAATGGGCAAATGTGAGTGAAATGGTCGCACTGTATGCAGCTGTTTGTCTGCATTGCATTCCCCCCCCCCCCCCCAACTCAGATTTAGGGTTGATACAACCATCATAATAATATTGTTAATAATAACAATAACGATAATGATGTAATAATGTAAAAATTATCATTAAAAATACCTGATTATAAGAAAAAATATTTACGATGCAATTATCAAAACTCGTATCTTGGAATATACCTGTACACCCCTCTGTATTACTATTGAATGATGTTTTTGAGTTTGCAGTAAATCCACAGCTAAAGAGATTGGTTTTATCGGGTATCACAGTAGCTAAAAAGCTGATCGCATCACGCTGATTTCAACCGGAAAAAATTTGCCGGAAAGTTTGGTTTCTTACATATATCGATGTGATTTATCACAAAATATCTACAGCAAGAATTCTGGGTCTCAATGAATCCAAAATGTCAATGTGGTTAGAAGTGGTGGAGAGAATAAAAGCTAGCTTATAATGGTAGTGTCTGGTTAGGAGCGAGGGATAATGGAGGTACTATCCAAAGAGGGGTCCGGGAGGGGGGGGTTCGAGCTGGAGCATATGTGTGTAGGTTTTTAGATAACAGGTATTAGGGGTATATCCTGTATAAGACATTGGTATAAATGGTAATTTCGTTGGATATACACTGTATATTAATGCTTGTGTATCTTATCGTGTGTTGTCATGTTTGTTTATATGTGTTTAAAAAATAATAAAAAAAAAAAAGAGAAAAGAGAAAAAATATTTACGATGCATGGAATATTGTTGAGGCACACTAGTTACAACTATATTTCAAACAGGCACTCCATGTCAAAAAGGTTGCTGACCCCTGCTCTAGATTGACATTTTGTCAAAAGTGTATCTTCTTTATTGTTCATTTGCGCATGCTGGTCAGTTTAGGAGCAGTGACCAGTTCACACTGGAATCTGATATTGGGCCACATTTTTAAATATTAAAATAATAACGTGACAAGCCAAACAAAAGAAAATCAGATCTGAGCAATAAATCAGAATTGAGTCACTGTGAACGTAGTGTTCTGTTATGGGACGGAACAGTTAGATGCAGAATAATTGGGACAGTGATTTCCAAGCGGTTGCTTTTCCTTCCGTGTTCATCTCGTTTGTATTTCAAATCAAACCGAGACTACGAGGTCAAAGTTCAGGACGTCTGGTTTCTTTTCATGTGCCTGTTTTTCAAACACGAGATGAGATTATTCTCTTATTGGTCCCCTTGGGGGAGGTTGGGGAAAGACGCGTTCCCCCCCGACGGGGAATCGAACCCGCGGGGCCGCGCCGGTGAGAGTGCCGAATCCTAACCACCGGCGGGGCACCGGGGGAGACATTAGGTCAGATTCTACACGTCTCCATGGACCTCTCTGGTCCTCAGCAGAACCACAGCAGAACCCCACAGGAAAAACAACCTTAAAAGCAAAAACAGGGAGGGAACCTTTAGATGAGCATTTCAATGAGAGACGAGGATCACATGCAGTACAAAGTAATTTTTTATTTTAGTAAAAGAAAATTGTTCTTGTTATTGACTCGTGTAAATCTTCCATGTTTCCGCTATAGTGTCTGCCTTATGTCTCTGATCCTGTTTTGTAGTTTATTTTCTAGACCATGTTTATGTATTTCGTTCATATTGTTTATGGACAATGGGATGGGAGTGGAACTTTGTACAAGCCCCTCGTTCCCTCCTAGCACTGTTTTTTTTTTTGTTATACTGTGCTAAATAAATAAACTAAACTATAGGTGACAAAGTGGACAGCAATTTAAGAAATATAATGATGGAATAATAATAATAACAATACAAATAATTATAATGATAATTCGAATGATGATGATAATAATAATAATAATAATAATAATAATAATAATAATAATAATAATAATAATAATAATAATAATAATAATAATAATAATAATAATAATAATAATAATAATAATAATAATAATAATAATAATAATAATAATAATAATAATGATAATGATAATACTAACAATGATACTACTACTACTAATAATAATAACAATGGACCTCATTCTCGAACGTGTTCGTAAGTATCTTTGTAACTATCTTGGTAAAAGGTTCATAAAAAAGAAATTACGAAAATCCTCCTCCGGATTCCTGACCACTTGAAACGGTCTTCGTACAGAATAGGTGGCACCCAATCATCGCAGTTGGGTTTGTGGTGGCAGACTCCGATATGTGTTGTGATGATGATGGAAGGCAGAGAGACTCTGTGTGTCAGATAGACACGTAGACACTAGTTACCGTAATCTAAAAGGAATGTTGTGCAAGATTTGTTAGGGACATTGGAGGGAGTTTTATTTAATTTTAATTTTTAATTTTTTGCTCTGCGCAGTTTTGGCGCCCTCCTCTATATCTGCAACCATTATTTTTACATAAAAAAAATTCTAACATAAGGAAAAATGAGCCAAAAAACTGTGATGCACAGAGTGAATCCACAGTCACTTGCTCCTCAATAGCAAACCAACGTATGTTGACCATGAAGGACTGGTTCTAACCGAACCGTTCGTTATACAAGAATCACAGAGACATTTCAAAGGTACTCACAGACGCTACCAACCGGTTAACCCTTTTCACTGCGACAATACACAGAAGGTTAACCCTTTCACGACCGTCGGTTGTGTGATAATAAAGGGTTAACCCGCCGTCGTGTGGCAGTGAAAGGGTTAACAGTTATACAGTAAAGTACAGTAAACAGTTTATTTTTTACAAGCAAGAACAAGAGCTAAGAATAAATGTAAAGGGCACACTAAAGAATTAAAACAAATAAACAACTTAGCTAACACACAATAATAATAATAACAATAACAAACAATAAAATAATGTGCAAATTTGCTTTCAAAGAAAATTAAGAAGAAAGAAAGACTGTGAACACAAAGCTGAGGCTCAGACCGACCGACCGTTTTAGATTTTTGGCAAATTTTTCCTTATGTTAGAATTTTTTTTATGTAAAAATAATGGTTGCAGATATAGAGGAGGGCGCCAAAACTGCGCAGAGCAAAGAAAAAAAAAATAATAATAATAATAATAATAATTTACACCCCAAAAGTTGGTAGGGCCACGGCCCTACTGGCCATACCGGTTCCGCGGTCCATGCTGTAATGTTTGTACTATTTAAGTTAAACCTCCTCCTCGTCCTCCTCTTGCTCCTCCTCCTCTTCCTCCTCCTCCTCCTCCTCCTCCTCCTCCTCCTCCTCTTGCTCCTCCTCCTCTTCCTCCTGCTCCTCCTCCTCCTCCTCCTGCTCCTCCTCCTCCTCTTCCTCCTGCTCCTCCTCCTCCTCCTCCTGATCCTCCTCCTCCTCTTCCTCCTGCTCCTCCTCCTCCTCCTCCTAATCATATTCCTCCTCCTCTTCCTCCTGCTCCTCCTCCTGCTCCTCCTCCTCTTCCTAATCCTCCTCCTCTTCCTCCTGCTCCTCCTCCTCTTCCTCCTAATCCTCGTCCTCCTCCTCTTCCTCCTCCTCCTCCTCCTCCTCCTAATCCTCCTCTTCCTCCTGCTCCTCCTCCTCCTGCTCCTCCTCCTCCTCTTCCTCCTGCTCCTCCTCCTCCTCTTCCTCCTCCTCCTCCTCCTCTCCATCCTGCTCCTCCTCCTCCTCCTGCTCCTCCTCCTCCTAATCATCCTCATCCTCCTCTTCATCCTGCTCCTCCTCCTCCTCCTCCTCCTCCTCCTCCTCCTCCTCCTCCTCCCCCTGCTCCTCTTCCTCCTGCTCCTCCTCCTCCTCCTCCTCCTCCTCCTCCTCCTCCTCCTCCTCCCTCTGCTCCTCTTCCTCCTGCTCCTCCTCCTCCTCCTGCTCCTGCTCCTGCTCCTGCTCATCTTCCTCCTCCTCCTCCTCCTCCTCCTCCTCCTCCTCCTCCTCCTCCTCCTCCTCCTCCTCCGTCTCCTCCTGCTCCTGCTCCTCCTCCTCTTCCTCTTCCTCTTCCTGCTCCTGCTCCTGCTCCTCCTCCTGCTCCTGCTCCTGCTCCTCCTCCTCCTCTTCCTCCTCCTCCTCCTCCTCCTCCTCCTCCTCCTCCTCCTCCTCCTCCTCCTCCTCCTCCTCCTCCTCCACGGGGAGCAGCGTACTGGCTCATGTTAAATGGCAGGCCATGCATTATGCAGCAGCTTAGGCCATAGCGCAGGATCTTCATGTCCTCGGCTACAGTCCACTTGTCACTGCTCTGGTCGTAGCGCTCCACGTTGGAGATGGAGGTGAAGCCATTGGAGGTGCCTCCGACCACGAAGAGCAGGTCGTCCAGCACCGCGATGCCAAAGAAGCTGCGGGGGGTGAGCATGTCGGGCAGGGCGCTCCAGGAGTCAGTCAAGGGGCTGTAGGCCTCCGCGCTACGCAGAGTGTGTCCACGGTCCCACCCTCCCACCTGAGGACAGGACACATGAGAGGAATGTTTTAGTGTGTGGCTCAGGCAGGCAGACACTGTATTAATCCACTTAGGGAAATGAGGGCGTCACAGAAGCATTGAAAATCAAATGATACATATCTATAAAAATATTGAGTATAAAGCATTTGTCTCCGTGTGCACCTACCGCATAGACATGTCCTCCGTATGCAGCGACTCCCACTGCGTAACGCCTGCTGCTCATGGGGGCGATCAGAGTCCACTGGTTGGTGTCTGGGCTGTAGCACTCAGCTGTGAGCAGACCCAGTCCACCACAGATGTAAACCTGTAATAAGAAAGAATATTCTAATTTAGTTTATATATTCCATTTGATTTCATTCTACTTTTTTTTTTGTATTTTATTTTTTTATTATTTTTTAAACAAACATATAAACAAACATGACAACACACGATAAGATATACAAGCATTAATTGTCAGGGCACATCCAATGAGATCACCTTTTGGTTAGTTGTTTTATATAAGATATACCCATAATACCTGTTATCTAAAAAAAAAAACCTACACACATATGCTCAGCTCGAACCCCCCCCTCCCGGACCCCACCTTGAGAAGTACCTCCACTATCCCTCGCACCTAACCAGACACTACCATTATAAGCTAGCTTTTATTCTCTCCACCACTTCTAACCACATTGACATTTTGGATTCATTGAGACCCAGAATTCTTGCTGTAGATATTTCATGGTAAATTACATCGAGATATGTAAGAAACCAAACTTTACGGCACATTTTTTCCGGTTGAAACCAGCGTGATGCGATCAGCTTTTTGGCTACTGTGATACCCGATAAAACCAATCTCTTTAGCTGTGGATTCACTGCAAACTCAAAAACATCATTCAACAGCAATACCGAGGGGTGTACAGGTATATTCCAAGATACGAGTTTTGATATTTGTTGGGTCACATCTTTCCAGAATGCCTTAACTGGTGAGCAGTCCCAATACATGTGCATAAATGTCCCTTCGTCCCCATTTGTACATTGGGTGCATTTGGAATCTTGTTTGAGCCCCATTCGGCACAGTCTTATAGGAGTCAAGTATGTCCTGTGAATATAGTTAAGATTGATTTGTTGATGATCCGGGTTCCTTGATGTAAGTCGGACATTTGCCCAGGCTCCTTGCCAATCAAAGTCATTTTCCAGGTCTGGTATATCCCTCCTCCAGACAGAGTCAAGTTGGAGGGTTTCATACGAGGACGTTAGTAATTGATGATAAAATTCTGAAACAAAACCTCTCGATGTCTCTCTTGAGTAGAAGAATTTGTGGTATCTGTGGTGTTCAATTGGTCTGTCTAATGGAACACCGTGAGACTTCAAACATAGCTCTAACTGTTTGTGAAAAAGCCATGTGGACTTGGTGAGATTAAATTTTTTGCGTATTTCTTTATCACTACAAAAACCCTGTTTGTTAAAAACATCCCCTAATGAGTGTATGCCTTGCTCTTCCCATATAGGGAATCTTATAGGTCGTTTTCCAATTAAGAGAGCATTGTTATTGAATAAGGGAGTATGATTGTGCCATTCTTGTGGGTTAGGATTTTTTTTTTGTGATTCACGCCATATCCGGATCGCATGAGTAATTATGGGGCCAAATTTTCGTTCACAGTGCTTGATTGGTAGTTTAGTGTATGCTATGTCCTTCAGTCTATGTGGGGCTACTATGTTTTCTTCTATTTTTCTCCAAGATGCTAATGCTTGGGAGTCAAACCATGTTGTCAATGGACTTAATGAGTACGCCTTAAAATATAGGAAAAAATCTGGAAATGCCATGCCACCATCTGCTTTATTTCTCTGTGCGGTGGATCTTTTTATACGTGGTGGTTTGTTATTCCAAATAAATTTGTATGTGGAGGAGTGTAATCTTTTCCAGTAACCCTCTGGAGGGGGTAACGGTAGCATTGAACAGAAGAAGTTGATTTTAGGTAGTACATCCATCTTAACTATTGATATCCGTGCTTGTACTGTGTTCTTAAGTTTTGCCCATCTATCAAGGTCGTCTTTGATTTTGTTTTGGATTTTTGTGTAGTTGTGCTTCACCGTTTGTCTTATGGTAGGGAATATTTCCACTCCCAAGCATCTGAAATGTTTTACCATCGGTATCTGTCCTGGGAGGGTTGTATCTTTTTTTGCAGGGGTGTTAAGTGGAAGGAAAGCCGACTTCGGCCAATTTATCTTAAATCCCGATAAATCACCAAAGTCCTCAATCAACTTGAGCAGATGAGGCAATGTGGTGTTGGGGTTTTTCATGAACAATATTACATCGTCCGCATATAAACAAATTTTTTGTTGTGTGCCCTTGATTACGATAGGTTCTATGGATTGGGATTGTCTTATATATTGTGCTAAAGGCTCTAATGATAGATTGAACAGTCCGGGACTAAGAGGACAACCCTGTCTGGCAGAGCGTGATACCGGAAATATTTCAGAGATGATTGTGCCTGTTGTAATCATGGCCGATGGGTCTTTGTATAATACTTTAATCATATCGATGAATCCTTTTCCTAACCCCATCCTTTCTAGCACTGCCCACAGATACGACCATTCCAGCCTGTCAAAGGCCTTCATAGCATCCAGGGACAGCATCGCCTTAGGTATGGTGTCCTCCTTGTCGGCATCAAGTACGTGCAGTATACGTCTTATGTTCTCAGTGATCAGGCGGCCTCCTATGAAGCCAGTTTGGTCCGGGTGAACTAAAGACGTCATATGCTTTTGTAATCTGATGGCTAATACCTTAGAGTACAGTTTGATATCTGTTCCGAGGAGGCTTACAGGTCTATAACTACCGCACTCGTTGGGGTCTTTGTCTTTTTTAAGGAGGACTGTTATGAGTGCAATATTGTCAATTTTATGGAAGTTCCCCTCCTTGACTGAGTATAAGATCATATTTAGTAATAAGGGGCCAATTATGTCCCAACAAGAAAGGTACATTTCTGATGGGAAACCGTCTCTTCCTGGAGCCTTACCACTTTTCATTGCGGTTATGGCCTTCTTGAGTTCCTCTAGTGTGATCGGTATTTCTAACTGTTTAGCGTCATCCTCTGAAAGTTTAGGGAGAATAATTTGATTAAGAAATGTGTCCATTTTGTTTTGATCGAAGGTCATTTCTGATTTATATAAGTCGGAGTAGAATACTTTGAATGTATCGTTTATTTTTACAGGATCTGTTACAAGTACTTGTTGTGCTCTAATGGTAGTTATATCTGCAAATGTTGCATTAATTCTTAATCGCATGGCTAATAGGTGGCTGGGTTTGGAACCATGGGAGTACTGCTGTTGTCTTGTGCTGCGTATTTGTATTTCCGATTGTTGTCTGTTGAGGCAATAATAGATATACATCCCACTAGTGAGGTCCCGTTGAGAGCCGAGCTTAAAAACATACATATATACAAATAAAAATCCCCTACCCTTCCCTCCCACCGAGAGTCGTACAGGATTGTGTTCCATGAACACAACCTTTGCGTATGACTCTCTCCCTTGCACCACCGGATATCCCAGAATGATCCAATTATCCTTAACATTCCTATGTATACCATAGGATCTAACACTCTAAATTCTACCATAAGTAGAATGTCGACTGTGGCTTGGCCACTTACCCGTAAAAAATAAATAAATAAAAATTTAAATGAGATAAACTAAAAATAAAGACCAAAAATAAGCTTCAATTGTCATGCCTTAATCACTTACATTTTATATGAACTTGTAATTTATAGTAATTTATAGTAACCCATGAATAATATGAAGGTATTGAACTGAAGAGAGAGCCTCAATAAATCAGAGAGAGCGGATGAAAAAGAAAAAAAAAAAACAAGTAAAAGGAAGAGAACATTAACTTAGATCTTAAAAGAGCATTGATATGCTTAAACATCTAAAGTATTAATTGGAGAAGTAGTGAAATTATTTCCCATTAATAAAAAACAGTTTTTAAATACGTATATGCAGCATTTCCCCCGACCGGGGTGGGCGATGATCGTTGTGTAGAGTGATCTTTCAGCCGGCCGGCTATGATGGCTCTGTGGTTCTGCATCTAGATAGCTGTTGATTATTCCCCCGAGGGGCTTCTGGTAGAGTGAATGACCACGTATTGCTGATATTCCAGAATGCTCCATATATCAAAGAATGCTTCGATGTTCTAGATTATTCCAATATGTCATTTTTACATTGTCTGAATGTTCCAGTATGTTCTGGAGTGTTCCAATCTTAAATCCAATATGTCCGCAATAATATAAACACGTCGGGGAAAGCATTCAAAAACTCTGAGCACGTAGGTCTCTCTGTCCCTATAGAATCAGCTATAGAATGGAGTAAGTCGCATGTGACACAGCTGCTCACCCGTTATTTTTTTTTCCGTTTTAAAAACATATTTATAGACCACCAATGCGTTTAAAACTTGACGCATATATCAACTGAGATTATCAACTAACTATATTGACTGAAAGATTCGAGATGCCAACAACAAGGAAAGATCATAAAACGCTTCCAAAACCAAGCGCAGAAGACCCCCCTATGGCCGCGGGACACGTTCGCAAAATCGCAGAGGATATTGACGGGATGTCCACCCCAAGTTCAACCCCTATAATCACCTCCTCAGACTCGGAATATATCATCCGGGAAATGAAAAATGAAATGAAAAAAATGGAGAAGTCAATAACCGAAACAATAACCGAAAAAGTAGATGCTATCGAAGAATCTATCGAAGGCAAAATAGAAGCGCTAAGGGTGGATGCCGAGGCACATATTAAGCGCACCGTGGCACTGGAAATTGGCTTGGAAGTACACCAACAAAATTTTGTTCGCATCTACAATGAAGTAGAGGTTAACAAAGTTAACCTAACTGCTGAGATGAAGGGGAACTACAATGAAATCAAGTCGGAGCTCAGCGAAATAACGTTGGAGCTCACGCGAATCAATAAAGAACAGAAAGCCAAAATATTCGAGATGGAATATCAAAAACGCAGGCTGAATATTCGTATTGTCGGTCTGGACGAATCAGTGAGATGTGAAAACCCTGAAGAGTTTGCCACAGAATTACAGAAAATCTTGGGAACAGGAATCCTTCCTAAAATACCGGAGGTGGATCAGTGCTTCAGATTGGGTCCCCGCTCCATTGGCAATAACGCTAAGCCCAGAGTGATATTAGTTATACTGCGCCAAGTCAGAATAAAAGAAATGATTATGCGTGAAACTCGCAGGATGAAAGGCAATCTGAAATACATGGAGGTACCAATACACTGCTTTGAAGATTATTGTCGTGAGGTAGTGGAACTGCGTGCCAAGTTCAAGACGGTGATGTCTCAACTATACCTGGGGAAATACAGACCCCTACTAATATACCCTGCAATACTTCGCGTCGTCGACAAACAAGGAGCAAAGGTTCTCCTCAACTCGCCTGAAGATGCAGCCAAATTCCTGTCTGAACAGGAGCAGAATAGTGTATAAATGGCCTTTTAAATCTCAGTTATGCAAGGTCACCATATAGTACAACCTTTAATAACCGAGGATTTGGGACAGATTTCATTCTACTTTAATTGTCTGTTAATGTTGATGCACCAAAGGACCCAGACACATCTTTTGTATGTGCAAGCTTACTTGGCAATGAAGACATTTATGATTTCTGATCTAACGTTCCTTGTGTTCATCTAGCACCCTGTGTCCCTCAGTTCCACCCACCTTGCCCTGGAGGGCTGCTGCCCCGGCGTGGCGCCTGTGCTCCAGCATGGGTGAGATCACTGTCCACTGGTTGGTTTCAGGCTCGTAGCGCTCGGCGGTGTTCAGTGCCACGTGTCCGTCGGACCCTCCCATGGCGTAGATACAGCCGTCCAACACGGCCATGCTGAGTTGACAGCGGCGTGAGTGCATGGGAGCCGCCTGCAGCCAGCTGCGAGTGGCGGGGTTAAACCTGCTCACACTGCTGAGGCACTCTCCTATGTCGTCATAGCCGCCGACGCAGTAGACCAGACCGTGGAGATAAGCGGTGCCGTGGCCGCTCCGGGGACTCTCCCCCTCAACGCTCACGTCCATCCATCCACCGGCTCGGCTATCGTAAGCCTCCATGGTAATGCTGAGGTAATTATTAGACTGACTTTCCCCTCCGATGGCCAACAGGACCTCCTGGGGCCGGCGTGGACGCATCAGGGGGTTTGGGAGCCTGTCGGAGCCAGAGGGGTTCAGGACGCTGAGGATGAGGGCCCTGCAGTCGTGGCTGTCCCTCACCACAGGGTTGTTCTGGACGTTGCTCCTGAAGTAGTCAGGCCTCATCAAGCCCATGCGAACCTGGGAAGAGACAAGCAGACAGCGGGTACAACTTAGACATTGGTTGTAGACGGTTTCTGTTGCTAGGGAACAGTTTGGACCCAAATGATTGAGAACCACTGTACTAGGGAACCTAGTGTTGTTTTAATGTAATGCACAGTAATACAATTATTATAATTTTTTTATAAATGTTTTTATTTAATTTAATTTTCATACATAAAACAGAACATAACAGTACAATAATAATAATAATAATAATAATAATAATAATAATAATAATAATAATAATAATAATAATAATAATAATAATAATAATAATAATAATAATAATAATAATGATAATAATAATAATAATAATAATAATAATAATAATAATAATAATAATAATAATAATAATAATAATAATAATAATAATAATAACAATGACAACAGTGACGACAACTATAATAACAGTAACATGCATCATAATGACCTTGACAAGAGACAGACAAACAAGAAAAAGTAAAATTATAAAATTATAATTAAAAATAAATGTGGCTCAGGCACTAGCAACCATGTTTGTGTATCCGTAATGCAATTAGTTACCTTGGGCAGCAGCAAAGGGATGTGTGTTTTACGCTCCTCACGGGAGTGGTCAATCCAACGGAGGACGGCCTCGAACACCGTCTCCTCGCTCTTCGCGTTCAAGTCATCCCTCTCGATGATGTCCACCAGTTGCTGCAGGGACAGCTCCACAAACTCCTGTGAGACGTGCAACATCTCCTCAAAGTGACACACGATGAAGAGATGGGCCTTGCGCCTCAGGTCAGGGCAGCAGTAGATGTCCACGAACCTCCAGATGCCGACACAGTTTTCCAGAGACAACTGGCCCTCTAAGAAGTCAGAGCATGCTCCTACTATGCCAGTGACGCGAAGCTGGTCTGCAGCCACCAGAAGCTCTTCCACATTCTCTGCTGTCACCAGCACAAAGCGTGTGTAGGCGTACTCTATGATGAGCTGCATCATACCCGGGGACACCCCAGGGATAGTGTAGACTGCTTTCATTGAGTCGCTCCAGCGAGTGAAGAGGGCTCTGTGGGATGCAGAGTATAGAGATATCTGATGAGTAAACAGTAAGCAACATTCTGTCCTGTGTAGTAATTAGGGCTGACCCCTATTAGTCGAATAATCGACTAATCAGTCGAAAGGAGCCGTAGTCGACTGCCAACCTCTTAGAAGCGTGGCTAACGCTAATGGCACACATACCAGAGGCCAACTGCCTAAGAAAACAGGCACAGAGGCACTGAAAGAGGATTTCACCCATCTAATGAACACACTAGACTAGACAAATATCAAGATGTATCCATCAGTGGACCAATTGTATGCTTTTGCAGAGGACAAGAAGCCTTCAGTCGACTCCTTCAGACATTAAGGACCCCCCACAGCCCAAATAGAATGATAAAAAAGATATATATATATATTATACATTTTTTTATTTTTTTTATTTATAGTCGACTAATAGTCGACTAACGGCAAATTTTGGCCAATCATAGTTGACTATCCAAATCCTTAGTCGGGGACAGCCCTAGTAGTAATATATTTTCACTGTAGAAGTATAGGGTCTTAGCACAGTAGAAGTATAGTATATTTTTACAGTAGAAGTAGAGTATAGTATCTGTTTACAGTAGAAGTACAGTATAGTATCTGTTTACAGTATAAGTACAGTATAGTATCTTTTTACGGTAGAAGTACAGTATAGTATCTGTTTACAGTAGAAGTACAGTATAGTATATGTCTACAGTATAAGTACAGTATATTAGCTGTTTACAGTAGAAGTATAGTATCTGTTTACAGTAGAAGTACAGTATAGTATATTTTTACAGTAGAAGTACAGTATAGTATATTTTTACAGTAGACATACAGTATAGTATCTATTTACAGTAGAAGTACAGTATGGTATCCTTTACTAACCAAACTAACCTGAACCAAGCTAACCTGAACCAAGCTAAACTTACCTGAAATAGTCACTGCAGTCACACAGGAAGGCCTTGTGGGCATTCAACTCAATGCTGTTGACTTTAATAACCACATCACAGAACCTTCCCTCCAGAGGCAGCTCATTAAGGATTGTACAGGACATTGTTTCCTGTTCCATGTGGGGATTTTAAATTGTATCTACAGTATATTGAAGCTTACAGACAAGTAGCCGGAAATAACAAGTGATATATTCACTTGTCTTCTTCTTCTGATCTTCTGAGAGAATTGTTAAATATATACTGTACACAAATGTTCTAGAATGTGCTATTATGACATCATACTGTGACATCACAAATGTTCTAGAATTTGTCTATTATGACATCATACTGTGACATCACAAATGTTATAGAATGTTTGAGTATGACATCATACTGTGACATCACAAATGTTCTAGAATGTTCTATTATGACATCATACTGTGACATCACACATGTTCTAGAATGTTTGATTATGACATCATACTGTGACATCACAAATGTTCTAGAGTGTTTGATTATGACATCATACTGTGACATCACAAATGTTCTAGATTGTTTGATTATGACATCATACTGTGACGTCACAACGGAACATGTTTGAGGTCCATTTGAATAATTAAAAAAATATGTTGACATTAAAAAAGAACAAATAAAATGATCAAAAAAACGACATAAACAATGATACAAATTATAATAAAATATTTAAGTAAAATGTATAGAAATAAAGAAAAACAAGACAATGAAATAAAGATAATAATTCATTTAAAAGCTATTGTAAAAAGGTAAGTTTTGAGCAGTGCCAACCGAGTCTGCTGTCCTAACAGACTTGGGGTCTGTAGGATAAGCACTTATTCCCTCCGCCCTGAACATTTATGGAGATGTATGGGCCTTTTAAGTCAGTGATAAAACTGTCTTTCAAGGATAAGTGAGCTCCTGCACTGATTATTATAGTTCAATATTCAATATTTGATCACCAAAACCCCCCAAAAAGCATAAAAAGGCCCCTCCCCGCCCAAAAAGGGCCCCCAAAAATAGCACAGGCCCAGTGCCCTTTTCAGCCTTTGACCCCTGCCCCTCTAAAGTCCTGTGCACGTCCCTGAATGCCAGTACCTTGGTCAAGAGACCAACTCCAGTTGTAATGACCAGTACCTCGGTCAAGAGACCAACTCCAGTTGTAATGACCAGTACCTCGGTCAAGAGACCAACTCCAGTTGTAATGACCAGTACCTTGGTCAAGAGACCAACTCCAGTTGTAATGCCAGTACCTCGGTCAAGAGACCAACTCCAGTTGTAATGACCAGTACCTTGGTCAAAAGACCAACTCCAGTTGTAATGCCAGTACCTTGGTCAAAAGACCAACTCCAGTTGTAATGCCAGTACCTTGGTCAAGAGACCAACTCCAGTTGTAATGCCAGTACCTTGGTCAAGAGACCAACTCCAGTTGTAATGCCAGTACCTCGGTCAAGAGACCAACTCCAGTTGTAATGCCAGTACCTTGGTCAAGAGACCAACTCCAGTTGTAATGACCAGTACCTTGGTCAAGAGACCAACTCCAGTTGTAATGCCAGTACCTTGGTCAAGAGACCAACTCCAGTTGTAATGCCAGTACCTTGGTCAAGAGACCAACTCCAGTTGTAATGCCAGTACCTCGGTCAAGAGACCAACTCCAGTTGTAATGCCAGTACCTTGGTCAAGAGACCTACTCCAGTTGTAATGCCAGTACCTCGGTCAAGAGACCAACTCCAGTTGTAATGCCAGTACCTTGGTCAAGAGACCAACTCCAGTTGTAATGCCAGTACCTCGGTCAAGAGACCAACTCCAGTTGTAATGCCAGTACCTCGGTCAAGAGACCAACTCCAGTTGTAATGCCAGTACCTCGGTCAAGAGACCAACTCCAGTTGTAATGCCAGTACCTTGGTCACGAGACCAACTCCAGTTGTAATGCCAGTACCTTGGTCAAGAGACCTACTCCAGTTGTAATGCCAGTACCTCGGTCAAGAGACCAACTCCAGTTGTAATGCCAGTACCTTGGTCACGAGACCAACTCCAGTTGTAATGCCAGTACCTCGGTCAAGAGACCAACTCCAGTTGTAATGCCAGTACCTTGGTCAAGAGACCAACTCCAGTTGTAATGACCAGTACCTTGGTCAAGAGACCAACTCCAGTTGTAATGCCAGTACCTCGGTCAAGAGACCAACTCCAGTTGTAATGCCAGTACCTCGGTCAAGAGACCAACTCCAGTTGTAATGCCAGTACCTCGGTCAAGAGACCAACTCCAGTTGTAATGCCAGTACCTTGGTCAAGAGACCAACTCCAGTTGTAATGCCAGTACCTCGGTCAAGAGACCAACTCCAGTTGTAATGCCAGTACCTTGGTCAAGAGACCAACTCCAGTTGTAATGCCAGTACCTCGGTCAAGAGACCAACTCCAGTTGTAATGACCAGTACCTTGGTCAAAAGACCAACTCCAGTTGTAATGCCAGTACCTCGGTCAAGAGACCAACTCCAGTTGTAATGCCAGTACCTTGGTCAAGAGACCAACTCCAGTTGTAATGACCAGTACCTTGGTCAAGAGACCAACTCCAGTTGTAATGCCAGTACCTTGGTCAAGAGACCAACTCCAGTTGTAATGCCAGTACCTTGGTCAAGAGACCAACTCCAGTTGTAATGCCAGTACCTCGGTCAAGAGACCAACTCCAGTTGTAATGCCAGTACCTTGGTCAAGAGACCAACTCCAGTTGTAATGCCAGTACCTCGGTCAAGAGACCAACTCCAGTTGTAATGCCAGTACCTCGGTCAAGAGACCAACTCCAGTTGTAATGCCAGTACCTCGGTCAAGAGACCAACTCCAGTTGTAATGCCAGTACCTTGGTCACGAGACCAACTCCAGTTGTAATGCCAGTACCTTGGTCAAGAGACCTACTCCAGTTGTAATGCCAGTACCTCGGTCAAGAGACCAACTCCAGTTGTAATGCCAGTACCTTGGTCACGAGACCAACTCCAGTTGTAATGCCAGTACCTCGGTCAAGAGACCAACTCCAGTTGTAATGCCAGTACCTTGGTCAAGAGACCAACTCCAGTTGTAATGACCAGTACCTTGGTCAAGAGACCAACTCCAGTTGTAATGCCAGTACCTCGGTCAAGAGACCAACTCCAGTTGTAATGCCAGTACCTCGGTCAAGAGACCAACTCCAGTTGTAATGCCAGTACTTCGGTCAAGAGACCAACTCCAGTTGTAATGCCAGTACCTTGGTCAAGAGACCAACTCCAGTTGTAATGCCAGTACCTCGGTCAAGAGACCAACTCCAGTTGTAATGCCAGTACCTTGGTCAAGAGACCAACTCCAGTTGTAATGCCAGTACCTCGGTCAAGAGACCAACTCCAGTTGTAATGCCAGTACCTCGGTCAAGAGACCAACTCCAGTTGTAATGCCAGTACCTCGGTCAAGAGACCAACTCCAGTTGTAATGCCAGTACCTTGGTCACGAGACCAACTCCAGTTGTAATGCCAGTACCTTGGTCAAGAGACCTACTCCAGTTGTAATGCCAGTACCTCGGTCAAGAGACCAACTCCAGTTGTAATGCCAGTACCTTGGTCACGAGACCAACTCCAGTTGTAATGCCAGTACCTCGGTCAAGAGACCAACTCCAGTTGTAATGCCAGTACCTTGGTCAAGAGACCAACTCCAGTTGTAATGACCAGTACCTTGGTCAAGAGACCAACTCCAGTTGTAATGCCAGTACCTCGGTCAAGAGACCAACTCCAGTTGTAATGCCAGTACCTCGGTCAAGAGACCAACTCCAGTTGTAATGCCAGTACCTCGGTCAAGAGACCAACTCCAGTTGTAATGCCAGTACCTTGGTCAAGAGACCAACTCCAGTTGTAATGCCAGTACCTCTGTCAAGAGACCAACTCCAGTTGTAATGCCAGTACCTCGGTCAAGAGACCAACTCCAGTTGTAATGCCAGTACCTCGGTCACGAGACCAACTCCAGTTGTAATGCCAGTACCTTGGTCAAGAGACCAACTCCAGTTGTAATGCCAGTACCCCCCCCCCCCCCCCCCCCCAAAAGCAAATAATTGGGAAACCTGTTTTACTGTTGCGTCACTGATGTTTTGTTTCCTGTCATTCTTTGAATAACACACGGTCGACTTTCGGCTTTGCTTGGGAACCAAAACCAAAAATTTTGAATATCAGGTCAGACTGCAGATCAGACGAAAGTGGCCGAAATCAGATTTTCTTTTTTGCTCATAATGTGACTCATATCAGTTTTTTTCACGACAGTGTGAGCCACACAATTCACATGGAATCTGATCTTTTCAATTCCGATTCAGGCAACTTTCATAATGTAGGTCCAGGTCTGATTAGTTCCCAATGCAACCTCAGTCTGAACAGTCACATGACTCTATTTATCACTGGAATCTGATATTGGGCCACATTTTAAAATATTAATAATAACGTGACAAGCCAAACAAAAGAAAATCAGATCTGAGCAATAAATCAGAATTGAGTCACTGTGAACGTAGGGTTCTGTTATGGGACGGAACAGTTAGATGCAGAATAATTGCGACAGTGATTTCCAAGCGGTTGCTTTTCCCTCCGTGTTCATCTCGTTTGTATTTCAAATCAAACCGAGACTACGAGGTCAAAGTTCAGGACGTCTGGTCTCTTTTCATGTGCCTGTTTTCAAACACGAGATGAGATTATTCTCTTATTGGTCCCCTTGGGGGAGGTCGGGGAAAGACGCGTTCCCCCCGACGGGGAATCGAACCCGCGGGGCCGCGCCGGTGAGAGTGCCGAATCCTAACCACCGGCGGGGCACCGGGGGAGACATTAGGTCAGATTCTACACGTCTCCATGGACCTCTCTGGTCCTCAGCAGAACCACAGCAGAACCCCACAGGAAAAACAACCTTAAAAGCAAAAACAGGGAAGGAACCTTTAGATGAGCATTTCAATGAGAGACGAGGATCACATGCAGTACAAAGTAATTTTTTATTTTAGTAAAAGAAAATTGTTCTTGTTATTGACTCGTGTAAATCTTCCATGTTTCCGCTATAGTGTCTGCCTTATGTGTCTCTGATCCTGTTTTGTAGTTTATTTTCTAGAACATGTTTACATGTATTTTGTTCATATTGTTTATGTACAATGGGATGGGAGTGGAACTTTGTACAAGCCCTTTAGGCTGCCTTCATTCCCTCCTAGCACAGTTTTTTTTTGTTATACTGTAATGTGCTAAATAAATAAACTAAACTATAGGTGACAAAGTGGACAGCAATTTAAGAAATATAATGATGGAATAATAATAATAACAATACAAATAATTATAATGATAATTCGAATGATGATGATAATAATAAAATAATAATAATAATAATAATAATAATAATAATAATAATAATAATAATAATAATAATAATAATAATAATAATAATAATAATAATAATAATAATAATAATAATGATAATACTAACAATGATACTACTACTACTAATAATAATAACAATGGACCTCATTCTCGAACGTGTTCGTAAGTATCTTTGTAACTATCTTGGTAAAAGGTTCATAAAAAAGAAATTACGAAAATCCTCCTCCGGATTCCTGACCACTTGAAACGGTCTTCGTACAGAATAGGTGGCACCCAATCATCGCAGTTGGGTTTGTGGTGGCAGACTCCGATATGTGTTGTGATGATGACGGAAGGCAGAGAGACTCTGTGTGTCAGATAGACACGTAGACACTAGTTACCGTAATCTAAAAGGAATGTTGTGCAAGATTTGTTAGGGACATTGGAGGGAGTTTTATTTAATTTAAATTTTTAATTTTTTGCTCTGCGCAGTTTTGGCGCCCTCCTCTATATCTGCAACCATTATTTTTACATAAAAAAAATTCTAACATAAGGAAAAATGAGCCAAAAAACTGTGATGCACAGAGTGAATCCACAGTCACTTGCTCCTCAATAGCAAACCAACGTATGTTGACCATGAAGGACTGGTTCTAACCGAACCGTTCGTTATACAAGAATCACAGAGACATTTCAAATGTACTCACAGACGCTACCAACCGGTTAACCCTTTTCACTGCGACAATACACAGAAGGTTAACCCTTTCACGACCGTCGGTTGTGTGATAATAAAGGGTTAACCCGCCGTCGTGTGGCAGTGAAAGGGTTAACAGTTATACAGTAAAGTACAGTAAACAGTTTATTTTTTACAAGCAAGAACAAGAGCTAAGAATAAATGTAAAGGGCACACTAAAGAATTAAAACAAATAAACAACTTAGCTAACACACAATAATAATAATAACAATAACAAACAATAAAATAATGTGCAAATTTGCTTTCAAAGAAAATTAAGAAGAAAGAAAGACTGTGAACACCTAAAGCTGAGGCTCAGACCGACCGACCGTTTTAGATTTTTGGCAAATTTTTCCTTATGTTAGAATTTTTTTTATGTAAAAATAATGGTTGCAGATATAGAGGAGGGCGCCAAAACTGCGCAGAGCAAAGAAAAAAAAAATAATAATAATAATAATTTACACCCCAAAAGTTGGTAGGGCCACGGCCCTACTGGCCATACCGGTTCCACGGTCCATGCTGTAATGTTTGTACTATTTAAGTTAAACCTCCTCCTCGTCCTCCTCTTGCTCCTCCTCCTCTTCCTCCTCCTCCTCCTCCTCCTCCTCCTCCTCCTCCTCCTCCTCCTCCTCCTCCTGCTCCTTCCTCCTCCTCCTCCTCCTTCCTCCTCTCCTCCTCCTCCTCCTCTTCCTCCTGCTCCTCCTCCTCCTCCTCCTGATCCTCCTCCTCTTCCTCCTGCTCCTCCTCCTCCTCCTCCTAATCATATTCCTCCTCCTCTTCCTCCTGCTCCTCCTCCTGCTCCTCCTCCTCCTCTTCCTAATCCTCCTCCTCTTCCTCCTGCTCCTCCTCCTCCTCTTCCTCCTGCTCCTCCTCCTCTTCCTCCTAATCCTCGTCCTCCTCCTCTTCCTCCTCCTCCTCCTCCTCCTAATCCTCCTCTTCCTCCTGCTCCTCCTCCTCCTGCTCCTCCTCCTCCTCTTCCTCCTGCTCCTCCTCCTCTTCCTCCTCCTCCTCCTCTTCATCCTGCTCCTCCTCCTCCTGCTCCTCCTCCTCCTAATCATCCTCATCCTCCTCTTCATCCTGCTCCTCCTCCTCCTCCTCCCTCTCCTCCTCCTCCTCCTCCTCCTCCTCCCCTGCTCCTCTTCCTCCTGCTCCTCCTCCTCCTCCTCCTCCCTCCTCCTCCTCCTCCTCCTCCTCCTCCCCTGCTCCTCTTCCTCCTGCTCCTTCCTCCTCCTCCTGCTCCTGCTCCTGCTCCTGCTCATCTTCCTCCTCCTCCTCCTCCTCCTCTCCTCCTCCTCCGTCTCCTCCTGCTCCTGCTCCTCCTCCTCCTCTTCCTCTTCCTCCTCCTGCTCCTGCTCCTGCTCCTGCTCCTGCTCCTGCTCCTCCTCCTCCTCCTGCTCCTGCTCCTCCTCCTCCTCTTCCTCCTCCTCCCCTCCTCCTCCTCCTCCTCCTCCTCCTCCTCCACGGGGAGCAGCGTACTGGCTCATGTTAAATGGCAGGCCATGCATTATGCAGCAGCTTAGGTCACAGCGCGGGATCTTCATGTCCTCGGCTACAGTCCACTTGTCACTGCTCTGGTCGTAGCGCTCCACATTGGAGATGGAGGTGAAGCCATTGGAGGTGCCTCCGACCACGAAGAGCAGGTCGTCCAGCACCGCAATGCCAAAGTTTCTGCGGGGGGTGAGCATGTCGGGCAGGGCGCTCCAGGAGTCAGTCAAGGGGCTGTAGGCCTCCGCACTACGCAGAGTGTGTCCACGGTCCCACCCTCCCACCTGAGGACAGGACACATGAGAGGAATGTTTTAGTGTGTGGCTCAGGCAGGCAGACACTGTATTAATCCACTTAGGGAAATGAGGGCGTCACAGAAGCATTGAAAGTCAAATGATACATATCTATAAAAATATTGAGTATAAAGCATTTGTCTCCGTGTGCACCTACCGCATAGACATGTCCTCCGTATGCAGCGACTCCCACTGCGTAACGCCTGCTGCTCATGGGGGCGATCAGAGTCCACTGGTTGGTGTCTGGGCTGTAGCACACTGTAGCTGTGAGCAGACCCAGTCCACCACAGATGTAAACCTGTAATAAGAAAGAATATTCTAATTTAGTTTATATATTCCATTTGATTTCATTCTACTTTAATTGTCTGTTAATGTTGATGCACCAAAGGACCCAGACACATCTTTTGTATGTGCAAGCTTACTTGGCAATGAAGACATTTATGATTTCTGATCTAACGTTCCTTGTGTTCATCTAGCACCCTGTGTCCCTCAGTTCCACCCACCTTGCCCTGGAGGGCTGCTGCCCCGGCGTGGCGCCTGTGCTCCAGCATGGGTGAGATCACTGTCCACTGGTTGGTTTCAGGCTCGTAGCGCTCGGCGGTGTTCAGTGCCACGTGTCCGTCGGACCCTCCCATGGCGTAGATACAGCCGTCCAACACGGCCATGCTGAGTTGACAGCGGCGTGAGTGCATGGGAGCCGCCTGCAGCCAGCTGCGAGTGGCGGGGTTAAACCTGCTCACACTGCTGAGATACTCTACGCTGTCCCAGCCGCCGAGGCAGTAGACCAGACCGTGGAGATAAGCGGTGCCGTGGCCGCTCCGGGGACTCTCCCCCTCAACGCTCACGTCCATCCATCCACCGGCTCGGCTATCGTAAGCCTCCATGGTAATGCTGAGGTAATTATTAGACTGAATCTCCCCTCCGATGGCCAACAGGACCTCCTGGGGCCGGCGTGGACGCATCAGGGGTTTGGGAGCCTGTCGGAGCCAGAGGGGTTCAGGACGCTGAGGATGAGGGGCCTGCAGTCGTGGCTGTCCCTCACCACAGGGTTGTTCTGGACGTTGCTCCTGAAGTAGTCAGGCCTCATCAAGCCCATGCGAACCTGGGAAGAGACAAGCAGACAGCGGGTACAACTTAGACATCGGTTGTAGACGGTTTCTGTTGCTAGGGAACAGTTTGGACCCAAATGTTTGAGAACCACTGTACTAGGGAACCAGTGTTGTTCAAATGTAATGCACAGTAATACAATTCGTTTTCATTAAATTTTCTTTTCATACATAAAACAGAACAAAACAGTAATAAATAATAATAATAATAATAATAATAATAATAATAATAATAATAATAATAATAATAATAATAATAATGATAATAATAATAATAATAATAATAATAATAATAATAATAATAATAATAATAATAATAATAATAATAATAATAATAATAATAATAATAATAATAACAATGACAACAGTGACGACAACTATAATAACAGTAACATGCATCATAATGACCGTGACAAGAGACAGACAAACAAGAAAAAGTAAAATAATAAAATTATAATTAAAAATAAATGTGGCTCAGGCACTAGCAACCATGTTTGTGTATCCGTAATGCAATTAGTTACCTTTGGCAGCAGCAAAGGGATGTGTGTTTTACGCTCCTCACGGGAGTGGTCAATCCAACGGAGGACGGCCTCGAACACCGTCTCCTCGCTCTTCGCGTTCAAGTCATCCCTCTCGATGATGTCCACCAGTTGCTGCAGGGACAGCTCCACAAACTCCTGTGAGACGTGCAACATCTCCTCAAAGTGACACACGATGAAGAGATGGGCCTTGCGCCTCAGGTCAGGGCAGCAGTAGATGTCCACGAACCTCCAGATGCCGACACAGTTTTCCAGAGACAACTGGCCCTCTAGGAAGTCAGAGCACACTCCTACTATGCCAGTGACGCGAAGCTGGTCTGCAGCCACCAGAAGCTCTTCCACGTTCTCTGCTGTCACCAGCACAAAGCGTGTGTAGGCGTACTCTATGATGAGCTGCATCATACCCGGGGACACCCCAGGGATAGTGTAGACTGCTTTCTCTGAGTCGCTCCAGCGAGTGAAGAGGGCTCTGTGGGACGCAGAGTATAGAGATATCTGATGAGTAAACAGTAAGCAACATTCTGTCCTGTGTAGTAATTAGGGCTGACCCCTATTAGTCGAATAGTCGACTAATCAGTCGAAAGGAGCCGTAGTCGACTGCCAACCTCTTAGAAGCGTGGCTAACGCTAATGGCACACATACCAGAGGCCAACTGCCTAAGAAAACAGGCACAGAGGCACTGAAAGAGGATTTCACCCATCTAATGAACACACTAGACTAGACAAATATCAAGATGTATCCATCAGTGGACCAATTGCATGCTTTTGCAGAGGACAAGAAGCCTTCAGTCGACTCCTTCAGACATTAAGGACCCCCCACAGCCCAAATAGAATGATAAAAAAGATATATATATATATATTATACTTTTTTTATTTTTTTTATTTATAGTCGACTAATAGTCGACTAACGGCAAATTTTGGCCAATCATAGTTGACTATCCAAATCCTTAGTCGGGGACAGCCCTAGTAGTAATATAGTTTCACTGTAGAAGTATAGGGTCTTAGCACAGTAGAAGTATAGTATATTTTTACAGTAGAAGTACAGTATAGTATCGGTTTACAGTAGAAGTACAGTATAGTATCTGTTTACAGTATAAGTGCAGTATAGTATCTTTTTACGGTAGAAGTACAGTATAGTATCTGTTTACAGTAGAAGTACAGTATAGTATCTGTCTACAGTAGAAGTACAGTATATTAGCTGTTTACAGTAGAAGTATAGTATCTGTTTACAGTAGAAGTACAGTATAGTATATTTTTACAGTAGAAGTACAGTATAGTATCTTTTTACAGTAGACATACAGTATAGTATCTATTTACAGTAGAAGTACAGTATGGTATCCTTTACTAACCAAACTAACCTGAACCAAGCAAACCTGAACCAAGCTAAACTTACCTGAAATAGTCACTGCAGTCACACAGGAGGGCCTTGTGGGCATTCAACTCAGTGCTGTTGACTTTAATAACCACATCACAGAGCCTTCCCTCCAGAGGCAGCTCATTAAGGATTGTACAGGACATTGTTTCCTGTTCCATGTGGGGATTTTAAATTGTATCTACAGTATATTGAAGCTTACAGACAAGTCTTCTTCTTCTTCTTCTTCTTCTTCTTCTTCTTCTTCTTCTTCTTCTTCTTCTTCTTCTTCTTCTTCTTCTTCTTCTTCTTCTTCTTCCTCTTCCTCTTCCTCTTCTGATCTTCTGTTCTTCTGATCTCCTTCTTCTTCTTCTTCTTATTTGAATTTCCGGCAGAGTAGACGCATCGAGGCGTATTACTGCCCTCCGCAATTCTTTTTATGGGCTCTTCTTCTTCTCCTTCTTCTCCTTCTTTTTCTTCTTCTACTGGACCCCGTCATCACCTACATTGTCCATTGGAGTGCAGCTACTGCTGCTACTTCCTGTCTGAGCCCCCCTCCGCGGGATTTCTTATACTACACTAGTGGTGTTCCATCTTTAGGCCTCTTCAACTCACACTTTCTCCTTCTTCTCTGCTCCTCTTGCCTGTCCAATACTAATACATACACTAACGCTATATCCTCTGGTACAACTCTGAAGCATGCAGAAATGTCAGCACTGCCTCTGTGATCAACTGGTGGTTCTCATTATCCATGCCAAAGAATGATTTAAGAGAGAAGGAAGATACTCCCAGCTCTACCAGACTTTTATAAAAGATTTCCCTCTCTTTCCTATACCTTTCACATTCTAGGAAGACATGCCCGACAGTTTCAGTCTCTCCACATTCACACACCCCATCTGGATGTTTGCCCACAATGAACAAGCTACTGTTCAACCCACAGTGCCCCAGCCTCAGTCTACACATCTTCACCCTATCACTCCTTGACCCATATCCCTCCACCTTGATCTTGACCCGAGGCTGCAGAGAGAAATAGTGCCTTCCCTTGGTCCCCCTTTCCCACTCATCCTGCCACTCAGCCTCAACTCCTTTCTTTATCTTATCTCTGAGTTCTACTCTTCCCATTGAAATACCTATCTCTTCCTCCCTTCCCAGGCTCTGTTTGGCAAGGGAGTCAGCCATCTCATTCCCCGCAATCCCAGCGTGTCCCGGGACCCAACAAAACTCCACTGACCAGCCTGCCTTCGCAATCCTATATAAAACCAACATTATTTCCTGAATGAGATCAGGGCGAGCTTTAGACCCACCTGCACTCAGAGCCATCAGTGCAGCAGCCGAGTCAGAGCATATAATCACCTGGCTTGGTCCCACTTCCTCCACCCACCACAATGCCCAGAGGATGGCAAGCAACTCTGTCACAAATACTGAGCTGCCATCGGATATTCTTTGTCCCTTACCGATCCCTAACCAAGGCACCCACCACCCAAATCCTGCCCTCCCACTTTCAGGATCCACAGAGCCATCAGTGTACACCTCCAGAGCCCCTGATTCCAGAAGGAACCTCTCTATTTCCTCCACAATCTCGCCCTTATCCTCCTCCTTCAAGAACCTAAGTTCAATGACTCGATCAGGCAATAGCCAAAATGGCACTGATAGCCACCGAGTGTGCTCCGCCACTCCCCCCTGATGCAGTCTCAACTTCCTGGCCCACTGATCAATACTGGCCAAAAAAGGTTTATACTTATCCCCATCTCCTGAAAGTAAACACCTAGCTGGGAAGGACAGACTTGTCCCACTCAATTTTGCCCAGTACTGTAGCCCTAACTTTACTCTCCTCAGGTTTAGGGGAGAATTGTTAAATATATACTGTACACAAATGTTCTAGAATGTGCTATTATGACATCATACTGTGACATCACAAATGTTCTAGAATTTGTCTATTATGACATCATACTGTGACATCACAAATGTTATAGAATGTTTGAGTATGACATCATACTGTGACATCACAAATGTTCTAGAATGTTCTATTATGACATCATACTGTGACATCACACATGTTCTAGAATGTTTGATTATGACATCATACTGTGACATCACAAATGTTCTAGAGTGTTTGATTATGACATCATACTGTGACATCACAAATGTTCTAGATTGTTTGATTATGACATCATACTGTGACGTCACAACGGAACATGTTTGAGGTCCATTTGAATAATTAAAAAAATATGTTGACATTAAAAAAGAACAAATAAAATGCTCAAAAAACGACATAAACAATTATACAAATTATAATAAAATATTTAAGTAAGATGTATAGAAATAAAGAAAAATAAAACAATGAAATAAAGATAATAATTCATTTAAAAGCTATTGTAAAAAGGTAAGTTTTGAGCAGTGCCAACCGAGTCTGCTGTCCTAACAGACTTGGGGTCTGTAGGGTAAGCACTTATTCCCTCCGCCCTGAACATTTATGGAGATGTATGGGCCTTTTAAGTCAGTGATAAAACTGTCTTTCAAGGATAAGTGAGCTCCTGCACTGATTATTATAGTTCAATATTCAATATTTGATCACCAAAACCCCCCAAAAAGCATAAAAAGGCCCCTCCCCGCCCAAAAAGGGCCCCCAAAAATAGCACAGGCCCAGTGCCCTTTTCAGCCTTTGACCCCTGCCCCTCTAAAGTCCTGTGCACGTCCCTGGATGCCAGTACCTCGGTCAAGAGACCAACTCCAGTTGTAATGACCAGTACCTCGGTCAAGAGACCAACTCCAGTTGTAATGACCAGTACCTCGGTCAAGAGACCAACTCCAGTTGTAATGCCAGTACCTTGGTCAAGAGACCAACTCCAGTTGTAATGCCAGTACCTCGGTCAAGAGACCAACTCCAGTTGTAATGACCAGTACCTTGGTCAAGAGACCAACTCCAGTTGTAATGCCAGTACCTCGGTCAAGAGACCAACTCCAGTTGTAATGCCAGTACCTTGGTCAAGAGACCAACTCCAGTTGTAATGCCAGTACCTCGGTCAAGAGACCAACTCCAGTTGTAATGCCAGTACCTCGGTCAAGAGACCAACTCCAGTTGTAATGCCAGTACCTTGGTCAAGAGACCAACTCCAGTTGTAATGCCAGTACCTCGGTCAAGAGACCAACTCCAGTTGTAATGACCAGTACCTCGGTCAAGAGACCAACTCCAGTTGTAATGACCAGTACCTCGGTCAAGAGACCAACTCCAGTTGTAATGCCAGTACCCTGGTCAAGAGACCAACTCCAGTTGTAATGCCAGTACCTTGGTCAAGAGACCAACTCCAGTTGTAATGCCAGTACCTTGGTCAAGAGACCAACTCCAGTTGTAATGACCAGTACCTCGGTCAAGAGACCAACTCCAGTTGTAATGCCAGTACCTCGGTCAAGAGACCAACTCCAGTTGTAATGACCAGTACCTCGGTCAAGAGACCAACTCCAGTTGTAATGACCAGTACCTCGGTCAAGAGACCAACTCCAGTTGTAATGCCAGTACCTTGGTCAAGAGACCAACTCCAGTTGTAATGCCAGTACCTCGGTCAAGAGACCAACTCCAGTTGTAATGCCAGTACCTTGGTCAAGAGACCAACTCCAGTTGTAATGCCAGTACCTCGGTCAAGAGACCAACTCCAGTTGTAATGTCAGTACCTTGGTCAAGAGACCAACTCCAGTTGTAATGCCAGTACCTCGGTCAAGAGACCAACTCCAGTTGTAATGACCAGTACCTCGGTCAAGAGACCAACTCCAGTTGTAATGTCAGTACCTTGGTCAAGAGACCAACTCCAGTTGTAATGCCAGTACCTTGGTCAAGAGACCAACTCCAGTTGTAATGCCAGTACCTCGGTCAAGAGACCAACTCCAGTTGTAATGCCAGTACCTCGGTCAAGAGACCAACTCCAGTTGTAATGCCAGTACCTTGGTCAAGAGACCAACTCCAGTTGTAATGCCAGTACCTCGGTCAAGAGACCAACTCCAGTTGTAATGCCAGTACCTTGGTCAAGAGACCAACTCCAGTTGTAATGCCAGTACCTCGGTCAAGAGACCAACTCCAGTTGTAATGCCAGTACCTCGGTCAAGAGACCAACTCCAGTTGTAATGCCAGTACCTTGGTCAAGAGACCAACTCCAGTTGTAATGCCAGTACCTCGGTCAAGAGACCAACTCCAGTTGTAATGCCAGTACCTTGGTCAAGAGACCAACTCCAGTTGTAATGCCAGTACCTCGGTCAAGAGACCAACTCCAGTTGTAATGCCAGTACCTTGGTCAAGAGACCTACTCCAGTTGTAATGACAGTACCTTGGTCACGAGACCAACTCCAGTTGTAATGCCAGTACCTTGGTCAAGAGACCAACTCCAGTTGTAATGCCAGTACCTCGGTCAAGAGACCAACTCCAGTTGTAATGCCAGTACCTTGGTCAAGAGACCAACTCCAGTTGTAATGCCAGTACCTCGGTCAAGAGACCAACTCCAGTTGTAATGCCAGTACCTCGGTCAAGAGACCAACTCCAGTTGTAATGCCAGTACCTTGGTCAAGAGACCAACTCCAGTTGTAATGCCAGTACCTCGGTCAAGAGACCAACTCCAGTTGTAATGCCAGTACCTTGGTCAAGAGACCAACTCCAGTTGTAATGCCAGTACCTCGGTCAAGAGACCAACTCCAGTTGTAATGCCAGTACCTTGGTCAAGAGACCTACTCCAGTTGTAATGACAGTACCTTGGTCACGAGACCAACTCCAGTTGTAATGCCAGTACCTCGGTCAAGAGACCAACTCCAGTTGTAATGCCAGTACCTTGGTAAAGAGACCAACTCCAGTTGTAATGCCAGTACCTTGGTCAAGAGACCAACTCCAGTTGTAATGCCAGTACCTTGGTCAAGAGACCTACTCCAGTTGTAATGCCAGTACCTCAGTCAAGAGACCAACTCCAGTTGTAATGCCAGTACCTTGGTCAAGAGACCAACTCCAGTTGTAATGCCAGTACCTTGGTCAAGAGACCAACTCCAGTTGTAATGCCAGTACCTTGGTCAAGAGACCAACTCCAGTTGTAATGACAGTACCTTGGTCAAGAGATCAACTCCAGTTGTAATGCCAGTACCTTGGTCAAGAGACCAACTCCAGATGTAATGCCAGTACCTCGGTCAAGAGACCAACTCCAGTTGTAATGCCAGTACCTCGGTCAAGAGACCAACTCCAGTTGTAATGCCAGTACCTCGTTCAAGAGACCAACTCCAGTTGTAATGCCAGTACCTCGTTCAAGAGACCAACTCCAGTTGTAATGCCAGTACCTCGTTCAAGAGACCAACTCCAGTTGTAATGCCAGTACCTCTGTCAAGAGATCAACTCCAGTTGTAATGCCAGTACCTCGGTCAAGAGACCAACTCCAGTTGTAATGCCAGTACCTTGGTCAAGAGACCAACTCCAGTTGTAATGACAGTACCTCGGTCAAGAGACCAACTCCAGTTGTAATGCCAGTACCTCGGTCAAGAGACCAACTCCAGTTGTAATGCCAGTACCTCGTTCAAGAGACCAACTCCAGTTGTAATGCCAGTACCTCGTTCAAGAGACCAACTCCAGTTGTAATGACAGTACCTTGGTCACGAGACCAACTCCAGTTGTAATGCCAGTACCTTGGTCAAGAGACCTACTCCAGTTGTAATGACAGTACCTTGGTCACGAGACCAACTCCAGTTGTAATGCCAGTACCTCGGTCAAGAGACCAACTCCAGTTGTAATGCCAGTACCTTGGTAAAGAGACCAACTCCAGTTGTAATGCCAGTACCTTGGTCAAGAGACCAACTCCAGTTGTAATGCCAGTACCTTGGTCAAGAGACCTACTCCAGTTGTAATGCCAGTACCTCAGTCAAGAGACCAACTCCAGTTGTAATGCCAGTACCTTGGTCAAGAGACCAACTCCAGTTGTAATGCCAGTACCTTGGTCAAGAGACCAACTCCAGTTGTAATGCCAGTACCTTGGTCAAGAGACCAACTCCAGTTGTAATGACAGTACCTTGGTCAAGAGATCAACTCCAGTTGTAATGCCAGTACCTTGGTCAAGAGACCAACTCCAGATGTAATGCCAGTACCTCGGTCAAGAGACCAACTCCAGTTGTAATGCCAGTACCTCGGTCAAGAGACCAACTCCAGTTGTAATGCCAGTACCTCGTTCAAGAGACCAACTCCAGTTGTAATGCCAGTACCTCGTTCAAGAGACCAACTCCAGTTGTAATGCCAGTACCTCTGTCAAGAGATCAACTCCAGTTGTAATGCCAGTACCTCGGTCAAGAGACCAACTCCAGTTGTAATGCCAGTACCTTGGTCAAGAGACCAACTCCAGTTGTAATGACAGTACCTCGGTCAAGAGACCAACTCCAGTTGTAATGCCAGTACCTCGGTCAAGAGACCAACTCCAGTTGTAATGCCAGTACCTCGTTCAAGAGACCAACTCCAGTTGTAATGCCAGTACCTCGTTCAAGAGACCAACTCCAGTTGTAATGCCAGTACCTCGGTCAAGAGACCAACTCCAGTTGTAATGCCAGTACCTCTGTCAAGAGATCAACTCCAGTTGTAATGCCAGTACCTCGTTCAAGAGACCAACTCCAGTTGTAATGCCAGTACCTTGGTCAAGTGACCAACTCCAGTTGTAATGCCAGTACCTTGGTCAAGAGACCAACTCCAGTTGTAATGCCAGTAACCCCCCCCCCCCCCAATGCCCCCCCCCCCCCCCCCCCCCAATGCCCCCCCCCCCCCCCCCCAAAAGCAAATAATTGGGAAACCTGTTTTACTGTTGCGTCACTGATGTTTTGTTTCCTGTCATTCTTTGAATAACACACGGTCGACTTTCGGCTTTGCTTGGAAACCAAAACCAAAAATTTTGAATATCAGTTCAGACTGCAGATGAAAGTGGCCGAAATCAGATTTTCTTTTTTGCTCATAATGTGACTCAGATCAGTTTTTTTCACGACAGTGTGAGCCACACAATTCACATGGAATCTGATCTTTTCAATTCCGATTCAGGCAACTTTCATAATGTAGGTCCAGGTCTGATTAGTTCCCAATGCGACCTCAGTGTGAACAGTCACGTGACTCTTGACATTTTGTCAAAAGTGTATCTTCTTTATTGTTCATTTGCGCATGCTGGTCAGTTTAGGAGCAGTGACCAGTTCACACTGGAATCTGATATTGGGCCACATTTTTAAATATTAAAATAATAACGTGACAAGCCAAACAAAAGAAAATCAGATCTGAGCAATGAATCAGAATTGAGTCACTGTGGTGAACGTAGTGTTCTGTTATGGGACGGAACAGTTAGATGCAGAATAATTGCGACAGTGATTTCCAAGCGGTTGCTTTTCCCTCTGTGTTCATCTCATTTGTATTTCAAATCAAACCGAGACTACGAGGTCAAAGTTCAGGACGTCTGGTTTCTTTTCATGTGCCTGTTTTTCAAACACGAGATGAGATTATTCTCTTATTGGTCCCCTTGGGGGAGGTTGGAAAAAAGACGCGCTTACCCCGACGGGGAATCGAACCCGCGGGGCCGCGCCGGTGAGAGTGCCGAATCCTATAACCACCGGCGGGGCACCGGGGGAGACATTAGGTCAGATTCTACACGTCTCCATGGACCTCTCTGGTCCTCAGCAGAACCACAGCAGAACCCCACAGGAAAAACAACCTTAAAAGCAAAAACAGGGAAGGAACCTTTAGATGAGCATTTCAATGAGAGACGAGGATCACATGCAGTACAAAGTTATTTTTTATTTTAGTAAAAGAAAATTGTTCTTGTCATTGACTCGTGTAAATCTTCCATGTTTCCGCTATAGTGTCTGCCTTATGTCTCTGATCCTGTTTTGTAGTTTATTTTCTAGACCATGTTTACATGTATTTCGATCATATTGTTTATGAAATTATGGACAATGGGATGGGAGTGGAACTTTGTACAAGCCCCTTGGGCTGCCTTCATTCCCTCCTAGCACTGTTTTTTTATTTTTTTATAATGTACTAAATAAATAAACTAAACTAGGTGACGAAGTGGACAGCAATTTAAGAAATAATGATGGAATAATAATAATAACAATACAAATAATTATAATGATAATTCGAATGATGATGATGACGATGACGATGACGATGACGATGACGATGACGATGATGATGATGATGATGATGATGATGATGATGATGATGATAATAATAATGATAATACTAACAATGATACTACTACTAATAATAATAATAATAATAATAATAATAATAATAATAATAATAATAATAATAATAATAATAATAATAATAATAATAATAACAATGGACCTCATTCTCGAACGTGTTCGTAAGTATCTTTGTAACTATCTTGGTAAAAGGTTCATGATTTGATGATTTGATTTTTATTTAGTACATACAATTTATACAATAGTATAAAAACAAGGGGTACAAGGATAACATGTGAAAGTCTGTCGACTTGTTTCCAACATGGTCCCAAGAAGAATACAATACATCACAAAGAAAGAGTTAAGAAGATAAAATAGATACAACAAGTAGATAAAATAGACAACACAATTTTCTGAAAGAGCCTCTCATTACAGCATGTCATGTTCCTGTTCTTCAAGAGTGGTGGCCAAGCACCCACTGCAACCTATTGTTGCAGATGTCGCTTCACACCCCTCTTGAAGACAGCAATAGTGGGGGAGTTTTGGATGGCCCTGGGCAGAGAGTTCCACAGCCGGCAGGCTGTAGACAGAAAAAAGAAATTACGAAAATCCTCCTCCGGATTCCTGCACACTTGAAACGGTCTTCGTACAGTATAGGTGTTCCACAATCATCGCAGTTGGGTTTGTGGTGGCAGACTCATATATAATGTATTAATTGTGATGATGACGGAAGGCAGAGAGACTCTGTGTGTCAGATAGACACGTAGACACTAGTTACCGTAATCTAAAAGGAATGTGTTGCAAGATTTGTTAGGGACATTGGAGGGAGTTCCCAGTCATAAACTTCTGAGTGAATTCCCAGATGCGAAACAGAAAAGAACAGGCCGTACTTTGGCCATATTTTCGTATTTTCCACGAATTTGAACAACGTGCCTCTGATTTGCCTACTGTACTGTGATGTTTGTACTATTTAAGTTATTTTGTAATTAACCCCCCCCGCTTCTTTTACAAGACGAGGATGAAGACGACATCCGCAGTTATACCAAGGGCAATGGCAGTGATATGCAAAAGCATTAAATTCTTCTCCTTCTCATTAAAAGCGCGCTGCCTCGTGCAGAAGGCTGACAGCCGGGGCCCAGCTGTCTGAGGCACAAGTCGAGGTGCAATATTTAATTGAACATATCCCTCCTCGCTCCGCTGATCACAGCCACAGCTCAGACTTAACGTGTTCAGATCATTCCTCCCTCACTGCCCTGTACGCTCTGACACCGACGTGGAGAGCTCTGAGGGCTGTCAGGAGTTACTCTGTACTCACTGTGTGTTGTGCAACTGTGTTGTGTGTGTGTGTGTTGTGCAACTGTGTTGTGTGTGTGTGTGTCTAGCGTAAATGGAGATAGCTGCTTCGTGACTGCTCGGCATTCCAATTGGATTTCCCTGTTGGAACGGGTCAATGTGTGTGTCTGTGTTTTTGTGTGTGTGTTTGTGTGTGTGTGTGTGTGTGTGTGTGTGTGTGTGTGTTGTGTGTGTGTGTGTGTGTGTGTGTGTGTGTGTGTGTGTGTGCGTGTGTGTGTGTGTGTGTGTGTGTGTGTGTGTGTGTGTGTGTGTGTGTGTGTGTGTGTGTGTGTGTGTGTGTGTGTGTGTGTGTGTGTGTGTGTGTGTGTGTGTGTGTGTGTGTGTATGTAACACTCTCCAGTGTTGTATTCAGCCACGCTCACTGTAGTTTGATTTAAATGATTCTGAAGCTCTCAGTTCCCACCTTCTATATTTAAAAAAGAAAATGATTTACACGTCACGCTCGCTCGCACACTTTTAAAAATAGATTCAGAACTTGACAGCTCCCGACAGAATCCAGGTGAGAATATTACCTTTACTTGTTCATAGAGAGAAGTCGATTAGCTCATTCCATATGGATTGTAGAGTAACTAGAGCAGCAAAAAAATAATAAACTCCGATCGAGTTTTCCACCCGTTGCTTTCGTTGATAATATTCATTAATTTCATTGATAACATAGTGCTGCGATTGAATGATCTAATAAATATGCATGATCAAGTTCAACAACGTGTGCTTTTATTTTGATATTCCTTATTTGCATGTCGAAATTACACGATACATTAAGTGTGGGGTCGCCAAAAAAAATCCTAAGTCAAATGGGGTCGTGGTATAAAAAAGTTTAAGAACCCCTGGACTAGAGCAAAGCACTCTCACCCCCCCGAGACTTTCATCCCTTCACCCCCCCCCCCCCCACGGATGCTTCTACCCCTTATCCTTGCGCCCCCCGCCCCCCTCCATCGCCCCTAACTATTAGGAATGTCTGATCACTAATGTGTCTGACTCTTAACCACCAAAACCTGCACGCACTACAACGTATATATTTCATTTAATTTGATTTCATTTCAAACCTTTATTTCAACTTTATTTATAGGTCACCCTCACTTACAGCGACGCGAGCTTACAAAACAAAGTCACGGTTTATAATAATAATAATCTTTATTTGTAGAGCACTTTTCATACAGAAATTGCAGTTCAAAGTGCTTCACAACAGTAAAAAAAGAAATACAGGCATAAGCGAGCATAAAAAGATAAAGAGGTAGCCAGGTACAGTAAGGTAAATCACAGTTTTTCACATTAGGATCTAACATCCCAATATCAGGATATATTTATCAGCAATTTCATACGGACACAAAATATTACCTTTTTCTCTTTTCCGCTTCTTTTTTACTGAAAGAATGAACCTGTTTTAAACTAAATGTTCCCTTCCAAGACAAAATAGACAAAACACAGACATGCACATACACGCACACACACAGACACAGACACACACACACACACAAGTCAGAGTATCTGGCTAAAAACACACTTGAGTAAAAGTAAAAAAGTTTCTACTTTAAAAACTGTACTTAAGTACTAAAAAGTAAAAGTAAACACTTTTTTTTCCTACTGTCTATTCTTCTGATAGCAGGTGTTTAATCAAAGATCCCCACTTTCTAGTCTTGCACAAGGACCAATCAGCATGGGTATGGGTGGGTTCATTTTCCATTGATGGGGATTTGATTGGCTGTTTTTAAATAATGCGCGGCCGCAGGATTAATAACGTTAGCGTTAGTTCGGCCAGAGAAACAAATATACTAATTAAAATGGTTGCGAGATTTGTACTTTGTACTTTGTAGGTCTGCATTTTAAATGTAAGGAGTAAAAAGTATGTTTTTTTCCTCTGAAATGTAATGGAGTAAAAGTACAAGTATACAAACCTAATAATACTCGAGTAAAGTACAAATCCCCCAAAAACAGTACTTAAGTATTGTAACCAAGTACAATTACTTTACACCCCTGGTCAGACGCTCCGTAGCTAACGCAGCTCCGAGCCGGCGCCGCTCTTCCCCCGGAGGAACAGAGCCGCCCTGGCGTGACGCTCAGAGCGCGCGCGGTCGTCACGCCGCCGTTATCACGGGAAACACATGTATCCATTTTCATGCTCCATTTGGCGAGAAGGAGAGGAGACGATGCAGCGACAGTAACAATAATAATGACAACACACGCCCCGAGGAATATGTTCCGGAGGTAGCGGTGTCCCGGAGACGCGTGCGTGGAGAAACAAACTGCGTCTTTCAACGACAGCTTTCATTACACAATGTTCAAGTTTTCCAGTTTTGAAGTTTAGTTTTATTTGTCACATATGTGTGTATTACATCATGTGTACTTTGCAGTGGAATGCTTGGTTCTGTATGAGCCTCCTGAGATTGTGCTCCATACAGTAGAAAGTTGAAGAATGTGTGTGTGTGTGTGTGTGTGTGTGTGTGTGTGTGTGTGTGTGTGTGTGTGTGTGTGTGTGTGTGTGTGTGTGTGTGTGTGTGTGTGTGTGTGTCTGTGTGTGTGTGTGTGTGTGTGTGTGTGTGTGTGTGTGTGTGTGTGTGTGTGTGTATGTTTTCATGTTCGTGACATGGGTGTGTTTGTGTACACATCTCTAATGTAAGTGTACGTGCTTGTTTAGTCTCTAGCAGGTATTTTGCTAAGGTAAAACAAGATGCATATTGATGTGTGACGCACACACACACACACACACACACACACACACACACACCCCCACACACACACACACACACACAGGATAACAGCAAATAAGGATAAACAGAATATCATGCTTGTTCCACAAAAACGTTATTACAAAGCTTACAGATGGGAACAAATAGTGACTCACCCCGTGTTTGCAGACACATGGCCTCGATTGAACATTGCTTCTGTAGGTTTTGTAGAACCCATTATTCATTCCTCTAGCATTCCCATGTTTAAAGGAGCATAACCCACATTAGCAGACTCAGTTGTTTCAGAAACAAAACTTTGACATCCCATTTCTAGCCCAATAAAAAGAAAACCATGAACCAACACTTTTCTCTCCTCCATTATCTCTCACTCCACCGACCGCCTCGGCCAGTCCTTCGTGCCGGCGGCCATCAGGCTCCGCCAACCGTGGGGTTGGACCGCTGCCAGCAGCTGGAGAACTAACGGCTGCAGAACTCCAGAACTATACTAGGAACTAGGGGTGTAACGGTACACAAAAAAACCACGGTTCGGTACGTACCTCGGTTTTGAAGTCAAGGTTCGGTACGGGTTTTCGGTACAGTGGGGCAAGGTTTGGCTTCCCATGTTCCACTCAGGGGTGAAGTAGTGTGCAGTAACTAATTGTACTTGTAGGGCTGTCGACGAATATTCTATATTGAAATTAATAATCGACTTGTAAAAAAAAAAAGATTTATAATAATAATTATATTAGATTGTGAAAAAAACAGCCCCCGGTGGGCGGTCGTTAGTGGTTAACAAACCGCTGTATTCGTTCGGTACACTACACAGCCGTTCGGTACGGTACGGTACACACTGAAACGGTTCGGTACGGACATGTGTACCTTTACACCCCTAATAGGAATGTCTGATCACTTAAGTGTATTAACGGTTTTGAAATGTGACGCTCATCTACACAATTGAACAGACCGATTCATTTTCTTTAGATAATAAATATTCGAATTAAAGTGTTTTTTTTTTCATCTCCGTCCGAGACATGAGGTCATGAACCCGGGCAGATTCTGTCTCTCGTAACCATCGGCAACTGAATTAATGACCGTCCCGCTTGTCACCACAGATCCGAGAGCGTCGTGGACCGACCAAAATCAAGCGTCAATTATTATCTTTTTATTTGATTTATTTATTTTTAAGTATACACGTCGTAAATCATGTCAACCGGCCAGACAGACACTATCTCGTACCAGGAATAGTAAACTACAAACAGCTTGTCACACTGTCAGCTATTATAGACGGCGGCGGTGCTGGGAGAACAGGAACCATGCAAATAAGACATCATTACCGCTCCACGGAACCAAAAAAGAAGAAGCGTCTGCTGTGAGACGCGGCGCGATGTGGCGGCTTGTTTTATTTCCAGCGAGGACATGATGTGATGATGGTCCGTGACAAGGTCGCTTCAACAGAGGCGATGCGCTGGATCACCAGACGACGTAACACAACGCCATGAATCCACTCACTCGAGTCGCTGTACCTCTCAGTTTTTCCGCGAGGCTGTGATGATGCTTCGGTGGCCTAAAGGGCAGAGGGGGGGTTGGGGGGGGGGGGGGGGGTGGCGGGGGGGCTTGCGGGCCCGCCAGAGACCCCCTCCTGTCCCATGCACTTCCTGGGGGGGGGGGGGGGGGGTCATCGAAGAGAAGCAGGCTATTCTCGGTCCTCGCTCCACGATGGTTCAATTCAAAACTGGCCCCTACAAATGTCCTAACCCATGTTGTACAGTAAAATACCAAGTATGGCTTTGTCAGTATTCCAATGTACAGTGTACAGTGTCCCCCAACCTACCCAACCCCCCCCCCCCCCCCCCCCCCTCCAATGTACAGCCCCCACCCACCCACCCAACCTCCTCAAATGTACAGTTTCTACGTCAAATGTATATACACTCTTTTTCTGGACACTTTTTGTATCACAAACAGTACTGTATTTGCAAATCTGATATGTCATAAATGTATAGATGTAGCAGTACTGTCTCTCTGTATGTCATGTATGTCATATATGTTATGATGAATTGAAAATGGGGGACCCTGATGTAAACAAGACGAAAGTCTTTCTCTGGTCTGCATCCCCTTAACAATTGTATGTATTGAGCCGTACTGTACTGTACCCATTCTGCAATCTGTTAATAAAGTTTTCAATCAATCAATCAATCAATCAAACCAACCTGCCACCACAGTCAGGACAGCTGATATATATATATATATGTCTGTCTGAATATACAGATCCTTCTGGATGCAGCACTGAACGGCACAGGAAGTCCTTCACTCCGACAGCCATCAGACTCTATGACGCATCACTGAGCACAGGGTGACTGACAGGTACCGTCTTCCTGGACTTTTACTTTTAAAACAACACTTCTGTAGACTTCTGTATATTTTTACTGTATATTTTATTTTGTTACTGTATATTTTATACTAGAATGCACAGTATATACATAACATATGAAATGTGAATCCCGGTCGGTACTCTATTATTATTCTTAGACTATTTGTTTTGTTCAATTCTTATTCATGTTCTGTCTAAATGTCTAAATGTTTACTGTGAGCGATTTTTGTAGTGTCAAATTTCCCTCGGGGTGATTAAACAATAATGTTAGTGATAGAAGGGAACTCGTTTGGTGCAAAAATGGAACGCTTTTCGATATTCATGAGGCAGAATTGTTACAATAGCCGATAATCCATTTTCCCAAAGATAAATCCCTATACGGGTGGACCTCGCGGGCGCTCCAAAGCGACGTCAGACTACACCTCCATATATACTGTATAGAATAGAAATACTCTTAAGCATTTTTGGTTGAGATAAAATGTCTGCGATTATTTTTTTACGATTAATTTGCGAATATTTTCATGTTGAGCGATAGATTGTGGATGAACAGAAAGGTACACCGTGCAAATGTTAATGTTTTATTTGTTTTAAACAAGACGATTTAGAAATGGGCAATGGGGGAATTACATTGCGTTTTCAAGATGGTGGACCGGCCGGAAACAGCAATAACGTAACCACTACACCTCCCTATAGACCAGGAAGTAACCACTACACCTCCCTATAGACCAGGAAGTAACCACTACACCTCCCTATAGACCAGGAAGTAACCACTACACCTCCCTATAGACCAGGAAGTAACCACTACACCTCCCTATAGACCAGGAAGTAACCACTACACCTCCCTATAGACCAGGAAGTAACCACTACACCTCCCTATAGACCAGGAAGTAACCACTACACCTCCCTATAGACCAGGAAGTAACCACTACACCTCCCTATAGACCAGGAAGTAACCACTACACCTCCCTATAGACCAGGAAGTAACCACTACACCTCCCTATAGACCAGGAAGTAACCACTACACCTCCCTATAGACCAGGAAGTAACCACTACACCTCCCTATAGACCAGGAAGTAACCACTACACCTCCCTATAGACCAGGAAGTAACCACTACACCTCCCTATAGACCAGGAAGTAACCACTACACCTCCCTATAGACCAGGAAGTAACCACTACACCTTCCTATAGACCAGGAAGTAACCACTACACCTCCCTATAGACCAGGAAGTAACCACTACACCTCCCTATAGACCAGGAAGTAACCACTACACCTCCCTATAGACCAGGAAGTAACCACTACACCTCCCTATAGACCAGGAAGTAACCACTACACCTCCCTATAGACCAGGAAGTAACCACTACACCTTCCTATAGACCAGGAAGTAACCACTACACCTCCCTATAGACCAGGAAGTAACCACTACACCTCCCTATAGACCAGGAAGTAACCACTACACCTCCCTATACCTACTGCATATAACCCATGTAACTCCGTATGATAGCATGTACATTAATGCTGTATAATACATGTATATCCTGCTGACTTGTCTCTTTAGGTAAAAGCTGAATGACTAAATGTAAATGTTACGTGACGGGATGGTTGACGGTGTGATCCCCCAAGACCAGCAGGAAAAAAATCAGGCTGCCCTTGAGCAAGGCACTTAAACCCAGCCAACCGGGCTCCAGTGGCCAACAGTGTCAGTGACTGTGGTTGTTGTATACTGGTGGTGAAGCTCTGAGGCGAAACCCAAAACCCTTTCTCCAACAGAGAGGCTGGAGGTGAACAGAGAGGCTGGTGGAGAACAGAGAGGCTGGAGGTGAACAGAGAGGCTGGAGGAGAACAGAGAGGGGCTGGAGGTGAACAGAGAGGCTGGAGGAGAACAGAGAGGCTGGAGGTGAACAGAGAGGCTGGACGTGAACAGAGAGGCTGGAGGGAGAACAGAGAGGCTGGAGGTGAACAGAGAGGCTGGAGGAGAACAGAGAGGCTGGAGGAGAACAGAGAGGCTGGAGGAGAACAGAGAGGTTGGAGGTGAACAGAGAGGCTGGAGGTGAACAGAGAGGCTGGTGGAGAACAGAGAGGCTGGAGGAGAACAGAGAGGCTGGTGGAGAACAGAGAGGCTGGAGGAGAACAGAGAGGCTGGAGGAGAACAGAGAGGCTGGAGGAGAACAGAGAGGCTGGAGGTGAACAGAGAGGCTGGAGGAGAACAGAGAGGCTGGAGGAGAACAGAGAGGCTGGAGGTGAACAGAGAGGCTGGAGGTGAACAGAGAGGCTGGAGGGAGAACAGAGAGGCTGGAGGAGAACAGAGAGGCTGGAGGTGAACAGAGAGGCTGGAGGAGAACAGAGAGGCTGGTGGTGAACAGAGAGGCTGGAGGAGAACAGAGAGGCTGGAGGTGAACAGAGAGGCTGGAGGAGAACAGAGAGGCTGGAGGTGAACAGAGAGGCTGGAGGAGAACAGAGAGGCTGGAGGTGAACAGAGAGGCTGGAGGAGAACAGAGAGGCTGGAGGTGAACAGAGAGGCTGGAGGTGAACAGAGAGGCTGGAGGTGAACAGAGAGGCTGGAGGTGAACAGAGAGGCTGGAGGTGAACAGAGAGGCTGGAGGAGAACAGAGAGGCTGGAGGTGAACAGAGAGGCTGGAGGAGAACAGAGAGGCTGGAGGAGAACAGAGAGGCTGGTGGTGAACAGAGAGGATGGAGGTGAACAGAGAGGCTGGAGGTGAACAGAGAGGCTGGAGGAGAACAGAGAGGCTGGAGGTGAACAGAGAGGCTGGAGGAGAACAGAGAGGCTGGAGGAGAACAGAGAGGCTGGAGGAGAACAGAGAGGCTGGAGGAGAACAGAGAGGCTGGAGGTGAACAGAGAGGCTGGTGGAGAACAGAGAGGCTGGAGGAGAACAGAGAGGCTGGAGGTGAACAGAGAGGCTGGAGGTGAACAGAGAGGCTGGAGGTGAACAGAGAGGCTGGAGGAGAACAGAGAGGCTGGAGGAGAACAGAGAGGCTGGGGGATTTCAACAGCGCGCGTCTTAAAAAGGTGCTGCCGAATTTCTATCAGCATGTGACCTGTCCCACCAGAGGCGAGAACATATTAGACCATGTATACTCGCAATTTAAGAATGGGTACAAGTCACAGGCTCTTAGTCCATTCGGTAAAAGCGATCACGCCGCCATTTTCCTTTTGCCAAAGTACAGACAAAGTCTCAAGCGAACGCCGGTGGTCTCGCGAGAGGTTAAGCGTTGGGCCGTGACGTCAGTGGAGTCACTCCAAGCAGTGCTGGGAAGCACAGAATGGAGTGTATTCCGTGATAACACAGCCAATATTAACGAATACACCGAAACGGTGATTGACTATGTCTGTACTCAGGTAGAAGTAATAATCCCCTCCACCAAAATTAATATCTACCCAAATCAAAAGCCCTGGGTAGACAAATCCGTCCGTGAGGCTCTGAAAGTGCGCACATCAGCATACAACACCGGGCTGGTGACAGGCAACATGGAAGAACACAAGATGGCAAGATACAACGTCAGGAGAGCAGTAATAGAGGCAAAACGGCGTTACAGGGATAAAGTTGAACTTCAGTTTGAACAGGCTGACTCTAGAGGCATGTGGCAGGGCCTCAGAACAATGACAGACTACAAAGGAACCCCCCTCAAACTGAACAGTGACATCTCCTTAGCAAATGATCTCAACTCCTTCTATGCGAGGTTTGAGGCTGTGAATAACAACACCAGCCTACAAACCACGGCAATGGGGGGGGGGGGGTCTGCTGATGGAGACTCAGTGTTCAGGGTAACAGAGCATGAGGTGAGACGGATCTTTAAAAAAGTGGATATCAGGAAGGCAGCAGGACCGGACGGCATCCCCGGCCGCGTCCTAAAAGTCTGTGCCGACCAACTGGCCCCGGTATTCACTGACATCTTCAACCTGTCCTTGGAACAGGCCGTCATCCCCACCTGTCTGAAGAAGTCCACCATCATCCCTGTACCCAAAAAATCTACGCCCGCTTGCCTCAACGACTACCGCCCTGTAGCCCTCACCTCCATAGCCATGAAGTGCTTTGAGAAGCTAGTGAAGGGCTACATCTGTTCCTCCCTCCCCATCAACCTGGACCCTCTGCAATTTGCATATCGCCCCAACAGGTCCACGGAGGACGCCATAGCCCATGTGCTGCACACAGCAGCATCACATCTGGACAAGAGGCAGGGGAACTATGTGAGAATGCTGTTCATCGACTACAGCTCAGCATTCAATACCATAGTCCCCTCCAAACTCATAGCCAAGCTCAGGGACCTGGGCTTGAACTATGACCTGTGCCAGTGGGTCCTGGACTTCCTGACGGGCAGACCCCAGGTGGTAAGAGCCGGCAACTGCACCTCCTCATCCATCACGCTCAACATAGGGGCCCCCCAGGGCTGTGTTCTGAGCCCCCTCCTCTACTCCCTGTACACACATGACTGCGTAGCACAGCGGAACAACAACACCATCATCAAATTTGCTGATGACACAGTAGTGGTGGGCCTGATCTCTGCCAACGACGAAAGGGCCTACCTGGAAGAGGTAGAGAACCTGTCACAGTGGTGTCAGGAGAACTGCCTCTCCCTGAACGTCAGCAAAACAAAAGAGATGATTGTGGACTTCAGGAGGTCGGGGGTCAAGGACTACAGCCCCCTCAGCATCGACGGGGCACCGGTTGAGAGAGTGAACAGTTTCAAGTACCTCGGAGCCCACATATCCGAAGACTTGACATGGACCACACACATTGACAGTGTTGTGAAGAAGGCACGACAACGCCTCTACTTCCTCAGGCGCCTAAGGAAGTTCCAAGTCAGTCAGAAGATCCTTAGGAACTTCTACTCATGTACAATAGAGAGCATCCTGACCGGCAACATCACCTCCTGGTTTGGGAATAGCACTGCACAAGACCGTAGCAGACTACAAAGAGTGACACGTTCAGCCGAACGCACAATTAGAGGGGGGCTTCCCACCCTCCAGAACATTTACAACAAGCGGTGCAAGGGGAAGGCTAAGAGAATTATTAAGGACTCGAGCCACCCGAACAACTGCCTCTTTGAACTGCTGCCGTCAGGCAAGCGATACCGGAGTCTTAAGGCGAGCACAGAAAGACTCAGAAGGAGCTTCTATCCCCAGGCCATCAGGCTGCTAAACGAGAAAAAATCGCTAAACGAACAATAAACACTATGCAACAACCATCAAATGCACACAGCACACACACCCACACGCACACACTCACTCAAACAAACAACACACTGCAGCACCCACTCTCCACACTTTAGATCACACAAACACACTTACACTTTATATTTATTGATAAAGGATTTGCACTACAACTCGTACACCTACTGTGAATTGTACCTAAACTGCACCTCGTCCATTTGTGCCTTGCACTATATAGTATAGTATTGTATATTAGTACACTGCACAGTATTGTATATTGTATGGTAACTACGTCTACGAACATTGTACATATGTCTAAACTGAACACTGTGACCTCTTTTTTTACTTCTAAATTTTACTATGTTTTTATTTCATACTTATCTTGTCATGCACAGTCTCTGGAGCGCAACAGTAAGAAGCATTTTGTACAAAAGTATTCTGTACTTCTGTATGACAACTATTAAAGAAACTTGAACTTGAAACTTGAAACAGAGAGGCTGGAGGAGAACAGAGAGGCTGGCGGGAGGAGAACGGTACCTCGCCGGCTAATTTGACAGCAGAGCGCCACAGCCGTCTCTCACACTGATACTGTACGAGTCCCACTTATGGTGCTTCGCCTGCCTGTGGGCAGCGCTGTACAACTGTAGTACCCTGTAGTACCCCATAGTACCCTGTAGTACCCTGTAGTACCCCATAGTACCATGTAGTACCCTGTAGTACCCCATACTAACATGTAGTACCCTGTAGTACCCTGTAGTACCCCATACTACCATGTAGTACCCTGTAGTACCCTGTAGTACCCCATACTAACATGTAGTACCCTGTAGTACCCTGTAGTACCCTGTAGTACCCCATACTAACATGTAGTACCCTGTAGTACCCTGTAGTACCCTGTAGTACCCCATACTAACATGTAGTACCCTGTAGTACCCTGTAGTACCCTGTAGTACCCCATACTACCATGTAGTACCCTGTAGTACCCTGTAGTACCCCATACTACCCTGTAGTACCCCATTCTAACATGTAATAATAACTTTATTTGTATTGCACTTTTCATACAGAGGTTGCAGTTCAAAGTGCTTCACAACAGTAAAAAATACAGGCATAAGCGAGCATAAAAAGATAGACAGGTAGAATCACAGTGTTTCACATTAGGATCTAGCATCCCAATAGGCTCTCCGCTTACAGTTTTCAGTAACACAAATAGTAAAAATAGTTTAAAATGATTCAGTTTAAAAATAGTAAAATAAAAATAAAATTAAATTAAATAAAAATTATAAAATAGAACGGACATAAAAAATACAGGCATGAGCGAGCATAGCAAGATATGGCAATTGACAACAATGCATAAAGTTTACAGACAATCCATGCTGATTGATCTGCCATAAGCAAGTGAAGATTACAGTCTGTTCTAACAAACCAAACTGCCATGTATTAAAGTTTACAGACAATCCATGTAGTACCCTGTAGTACCCTGTAGTACCATGTAGTACCCTGTAGTATCATGTAGTACCCTGTAGTACCCCATACTACCATGTAGTACCCTGTAGTATCATGTAGTACCCTGTAGTACCATGTAGTACCCTGTAGTATCATGTAGTACCCTGTAGTACCCCATACTACCATGTAGTACCCTGTAGTACCCCAATACTAACATGTAGTACCCTGTAGTACCCTGAAATACCCTGTAGTACCCTGTAGTACCCCATACTAACATGTAGTACCCTGTAGTACCATGTAATACCCTGTAGTACCCTGTAGTACCCTGTAGTACCCCGTAGTACCATGTAGTACCATGTAGTACCATGTAGTACCCTGTAGTACCCTGTAGTACCCTGTAGTACCATGTAGTACCATGTAGTACCCTGTAGTACCCTGTAGTACCATGTAGTACCCCATACTAACATGTAGTACCCTGTAGTACCCCATACTACCATGTAGTACCATGTAGTACCATGTAGTACCCTGTAGTACCATGTAGTACCCTGTAGTACCATGTAGTACCCTGTAGTACCATGTAGTACCCCATACTAACATGTAGTACCCTGTAGTACCCCATACTACCATGTAGTACCATGTAGTACCCTGTAGTACCATGTAGTACCCTGTAGTACCATGTAGTACCCTGTAGTACCCTGTAGTACCCTGTAGTACCATGTAGTACCCTGTAGTACCCTGTAGTACCATGTAGTACCATGTAGTACCATGTAGTACCATGTAGTACCATGTAGTATCCTGTAGTACCATGTAGTACCCTGTAGTACCATGTAGTACCCTGTAGTACCATGTAGTACCCTGTAGTACCCTGTAGTACCCTGTAGTACCATGTAGTACCCTGTAGTACCATGTAGTACCCTGTAGTACCCCATACTAACATGTAGTACCCTGTAGTACCCTGTAGTACCATGTAGTACCCTGTAGTACCCTGTAGTACCATGTAGTACCCTGTAGTACCATGTAGTACCGTGTAGTACCCTGTAGTACCATGTAGTACCCTGTAGTACCCTGTAGTACCATGTAGTACCCTGTAGTACCATGTAGTACCATGTAGTACCCTGTAGTACCCTGTAGTACCATGTAGTGCCATGTAGTACCATGTAGTACCCTGTAGTACCCCATACTACCCTGTAGTACCCTGTAGTACCCTGTAGTACCATGTAGTACCATGTAGTACCCTGTAGTACCCCATACTACCCTGTAGTACCCTGTAGTACCATGTAGTACCATATAGTACCCTGTAGTACCCTGTAGTACCCCATACTACCATGTAGTACCCTGTAGTACCCCATACTACCATGTAGTACCCCATACTACCATGTAGTACCCTGTAGTACCCCATACTACCATGTAGTACCCCATACTACCATGTAGTACCCTGTAGTACCCCATACTATCATGTAATACCCCATACGACCATGTAGTACCCTGTAATACCCCATACTATCATGTAATACCCCATACTACCATGTAGTACCCTGTAGTACCCCATACTACCATGTAGTACCCTGTAGTACCCCATAGTACCATGTAGTACCCTGTAGTACCCCATACTACCATGTAATACCCTGTAGTACCCCATAGTACCATGTAGTACCCTGTAGTACCCCATAGTACCATGTAGTACCCTGTAATACCCCATAGTACCATGTAGTACCATGTAGTACCATGTAATACCCTGTAGTACCATGTAGTACCATGTAGTACCCTGTAGTACCATGTAGTACCATGTAGTACCATGTAGTACCATGTAGTACCCTGTAGTACCATGTAGTACCATGTAGTACCCTGTAGTACCATGTAGTACCATGTAGTACCATGTAGTACCATGTAATACCCTGTAGTACCATGTAGTACCATGTAGTACCCTGTAGTACCATGTAGTACCCTGTAGTACCCTGTAGTACCATGTAGTACCATGTAGTATCCTGTAGTACCATGTAGTACCATGTAGTACCCTGTAGTACCATGTAGTACCATGTAGTACCCTGTAGTACCATGTAGTACCATGTAGTACCCTGTAGTACCATGTAGTACCCTGTAGTACCCTGTAGTACCATGTAGTACCATGTAGTACCCTGTATTACCCCATAGTTTCAAGTTTCAAGTTTCAAGTTTCTTTAATAGTTGTCATACAGAAGTACAGAATACTTTTATACAAAATGCTTCTTACTGTTACGCTCCAGAGACTGTGCTAGACAAGATAAGTATGAAATAAAATAGTATAGCATGTAAAATAGAAGTAAAAATAGAACTCACAGTGTTCAGTATAGACATATGTACAATGTTCGATACAGAATAGAAGTAACTGAGTTACCATATAATATACAATACTATGCAGTGTACTAATATACAATACTATATAGTGCAAAGCAGAAATGGGATGAGGTACAATTTAGGTACAATTTACAGTAAGGTGTACGAGTTGTAGTGCAAATCCTTTACCAATAAATATAAAGTGTGTTTGTGTGATCTGAAGTGTGGAGAGTGGGTGCTGCAGTGTGTTGTTTGTTTAAAGTGAGTGTGTGCGTGTGGATGTGTATGCTGTGTGAATTTGATGGTTGTTGCATAGTGTTATTGTTCGTTGAGCAGCCTGATGGCCTGGGGATAGTACCATAGTACCATGTAGTACCCTGTAGTACCCCGTAGTACCATGTAGTACCCTGTAGTACCCCATAGTACCATGTAGTACCCTGTAGTACCCCATAGTACCATGTAGTACCCTGTATAATCTTTTTAAATATCCTCAAACAAAATCCTCAATTTGAGTAAAGTGATTAATCTGATAAAATTCGTATTTATTTTTTCTTTAATGAATATAACTCATCAGTTTCGTCAACATAAATAATCCAATCAGAGGGCACGGTTGGTACGAAAGTGATGGGGACGTCTTGATGGAGCGCCGAGCGCCAAGCGGATGCAGACAGGCTACATCATTTATGATAAATGTTTTTATTTAATATCGCATCCATACATGTTCTATGGTGCAGGCCCAGATTTGACAGAAAAGAAAAGTTTGAATAAAACACCTTCACTAAAAGTTGTTAGTTAATTATTCCTTGATACGAGGACATCATGGCGGCGGTCAGATCAAAGAAAACATAATTATGACAGACAGAAGGGTTAACAAGTCAGGAAAGTTGCCAATAAACTATATTCTCAAGTCACGAAACCAAACGTGTTTCCAAACTGAAGTGCTTTGGAAGCTGCTGCTGCAGGTGTGTCTCTACGCCACAGATCATAGAACGGGGTTGTTTGTTGTTTCTCCGGCGGCAGGAAGAGGGTGAAAGGCCCGTCACACACGACGACTCCCGGAGTGGGTTTATCGCCGGAGTTTACCGCTGGCTTTTCTCCACGACGTGAAACTTCCGTGTGGTTTAACTCTGGAGCTCGTCAACAGCCCTTTCCGCACCGGTGCACGCTGACAGCAGAGCCCGCCTTGTCTCAGAAACACACAAACTCTCTCTCGAGTAAGAAGAAGAACCCATTCTTATTTAGGACCGCGGCCCTGAAAGGACATCTGGACGAAGGGTAACAGGGGAAGGGGACACATGAAATAAATAAAAATAAGATGGAATAGAAAATAGACAGACCATACATAGGCCTATACATCACAGAAGTAAGGGGAATCATTTAAACACACATCAAACATTTGGAATGTTTTGCAATGCAAAGGCTACATCATATGATGAATGTTTTTTTTTTATCTACTTTTTCTCCCCATTTTAAAATTTTTCTCCCATCCCAATTTTTCGTATTATCCTATTCTACCCTCCCCTGTCTCGAACGCTGTTAGACCATGCCTCCCACAAGCCGGCTGCAATGTGGACGAAGCCTTGCATCACGTGTCCCCTCCGGTACTCGAGGAGGCAGCCGTTGCATCTTTTCACCTGCACAGCGCGATCTCTCAGCGGCGAGGGTCTGCGTGGGAGGACACGCCGCCCTCGTCGCTTCCTGATTCTACTGCGCAGGCGCACCAACCGACCTGTAGGAGTCGCTGTCCATAACGTCCGATCCCCACCCACCAGCTTCCCACCCCCCTAATACCGCCAATTGTATTAGTATGAACGACTAGCCAAGCTGGTAGCAACGCCGAGAGCTGGGCTCGAACCCAGCATCTCCTGCGTTGGTGGCGAGCGCCTTGCCCACTGCGCCACCTAGCCGCCTCCCAGGGTTACCCTTCTGTAGTGTGGTAGTGGAAGGGTTAACCGTCTGTAGTGTGGTAGTGAAATGGTTAACCCTTTGTCGTGTGGCAGTGAAAGGGTTAACCTTCTGTATTAATTTAATTTAATTACATTTAATTTAATTTAATTAAATCAACGTTGCTTTCCTATCAATAGTGCGTGTAGTAAAAAAAAATGTAATATGAATGATGATGATGGATTATGATGCTGCTGTCCCCAAGGTCCCCACAAGGGCGGCGCATGTCAAGGTGCACGCCCTGGGAATGCAAAACCGGGCAGTGAATGGATTGACCTTAATAACCCGTTAACCATTAACATTAACCCTTCCCACACTGATGGATGCATGTGCTCCCTGTGTTTTGCTCTAATCCCAGAGACCCATCGGTTTTTTCCAAATATTCCACTCTGTACATTTAATTACATTTACATTTAGTCATTTAGCTGATGCTTTTATCCAAAGTGACTTACAGGTTCTGCACGACAAGTCAGGGTAGATTCAAGATTCAAGAGATGTATTAGTCACAGTATATTATACACGAGACATGTAGTGAAATGAAGGTGGCCAGGCCCGCCTTGATTGTGCAAACAATACAAATAATAATGGTTAACCCTTTCACTGCGACAATGCAGAAAGTTAACCCTTTCACTGCCACGCGGCAAAGGGTTAACCCTTTCACAACCACACTACAGAAGGTTAACCCTTTCACTACCACACTACAGACGGTTAAGTGAAAGGTTAACCTTCTGTAGTGCGGTAGTGAAAGGTTAACCTTCTGTAGTGTGGTAGTGAAAGGTTAACCGTCTGTAGTGTGGTTGTGGTATTGAAAGGTTAACCGTCTGTAGTGTGGTAGTGAAAGGTTAACCCTCTGTAGTGTGGTAGTGAAAGGTTAACCTTCTGTAGTGTGGTAGTGAAAGGGTTAACCTTCTGTAGTGTGGTAGTGAAAGGTTAACCTTCTGTAGTATGGTAGTGAAAGGGTTAACCTTCTGTAGTGTGGTAGTGAAAGGGTTCTGTATCGTTAGTGGCTTAGCTTGGCATCGCCTTCTGCACTATCTCGCGTACGTGCACGCGTACTGAATAAACCACAAATGTACCTCTAATACCAGTATTAGTCTGACCACACCCCTCATCAGCTTACCTTCATAAGCAGGTGTGTGGTCACCTGCTCTCCTCCTTCTCGCTTTCACCACAAGGAAGAGGTGCCTCGGTAGATCCCCACACTTGACACCATGATGGAAGAAATTGGATTAGGAACAGCTTGGGAAACAAGGATACGTTGACATCATATCTTTATTTTCTCTCTCACTTTTTTCGAGAAAATACGGCGATATTGTCTTCGTACTGGAGTGTCTAGAAGATGATGATCATTCTACAAACCCTCCACCGGTTTTCGTATTGGGAGCACGCCGCTGCATGCTTCTCAACTGCAGTTCCTTGCTGTGTTTGTTGGGGTGAAACCTGTCAGGCCACAGCTGAACTGTCGGACATGCCGCTGTTGTGAGGAGCGGTGCGTTCCAGGTTGGGTGAGTAGTGTTTGCTGGCGGGCTCCACTTGTCTGTTAGTGCTATGGGGGCTACTAGACAAAGTTTATGGAAACCGGCCCCAGGCTAGGGTCCTTTGTTTAGCCGTCTAGGCGACAGAAGGCCTTGGTCTGGCGACCATTATAGTTTAACTAGTGGGCCGCGACCATTGACACTGGTGATCCCTGTGTGTTCTGGACGAGTGGATTCTCTCTGTCACCGTGTTAAGACCCCATCTTTCATATCCAAATGAGAGTATTCCTTCACGAGGGGATATGTGCATGTAATGTGCGATAGCGGCAGATTCATGTTCAAAGTCAGCTATACAGGCCAGTTGGTACTGTGCTGATTCCGCCGGACGTGTTAATGTCACCGTTGTGAAGCGGTGTTGACGTCTTGTTTTCTCTTTTCTCTTAAAAAGTGAGGAGGGTTCAGAACGGCGGCCTGTCTGGGTGAGTGTTATGTCATTGTTTACATGTTCATAGCTTACGGTTAGCCGGTCGGTGGCCTGGCGCGGGGTAGCTTGGCTTCTCGCGCGCCGCCGGGAGCTCGCTCCTGATCGCGTGCGTCGTAGATCGGCGTCTCGCGAGCGGAAGCGATAGCACCCGAACGGTTGGAGCAGCCGTTAGCTTGATGCTATTCTGTTGAACGTGCTTTGATTTTTAACATGTTTTACACTCTTGACCACGACGTCATCCTTGACAGGGGATGTTCGTCAACCCTGCCTGAGCCTAGACGGGGATTGCGTCAACAAAGAGGGCTGTGTTCTACGATGGCTTATGACTGCACTTCGCTGATCTGCGTTCCGGGCAGGTACGGGGTTGGCCAGACCCTCATAACACGTCTTCTGGTTTTACCTTGCTAAATGTATTGTGAATGACGGTGTTTTTTCCCAAAACGTGTGTTGTTGCAATGCATTTGAGATACGTTGCGGGTTGTGTGTGAGCTGTTTTTGTCACTGGCAGTAGCTTCTCCGTGCAGGTCGTGATGTATTGATCTGGTTGTTGTGTGAGAAACATCATGGTGTTTATGTGTACCGTGTACTCACTACTAAGGCAACTAACCTATGAAGCTATGCTTGGTGACGAGTGAGTAAAAGAATGTTCTTTCTCAGACTGTAATGACAATGGACAGTGAGTTCACACATTAACAGGTTTTCCTGTTTTAACTGGCCGTATTGAGGGTAAAATAGGAGGATTGTGTTTTTCCCCCCCCGGTTCCCTGGGGACTTTATCACCTCCTATCAGACATGTTGTGCATTAATTGTGTCTTTTGTGTGGTAGGGATACGATGTAACTCTCAGCTTGATTGCTGAGGTTGTGCTAAATCTGCTGGAGAAACTTATTTCCTAAAGGGAAATTGGTTTGGTTGCGGTCATGTGTGCTTAGCAAGGCCTGTGGTCGATACTAATCAAGAATGATGTATTCTCTCATTGTGATGATGATGGGTTGTGTGTGTCATGTGACCTACAACTGGGTTGTACTGGCCACAGAAGCACATGTGTATGTTGGACCGGGGTTCTTAGAGCCCTCTCTATTCTGTGTTTTTCCTTAGTTAAAATCAGATAGCAGGTTAGCTCGTGCGCTGTGTGGAGCTGTGAAACGCTTCATAGAGCTGACTATGACTGTGTCATATTCTCTTTTTGTCGTTACGTCGTATCATGGGTGTGGGGTCGTAAAGGGGTGAACTGGTAACCTTTCCTCTCCCCATTGTTCTGTCGGTCAGGGGTACACCCCCTGTCCTTCAAGGTTCCCGTCACGTGGCGGTTCGGCACGTTACGGGGGGGGGGGGGGGGGGGGGGAGGGAGTTCCTGGTCCCACGGCCTGGTATATTGGGCGTGTGCACCGCAGGAATTCCCCCGCCATAGAGTACGTCACCGTGCGCGTCTCTGTTGGTAGGACTTCCGTGTGCTGTTCAGGTCCATGTGATGGATCTGTTTTCAGGGGGGGTGGTCAGGGCTCCTCCTCACCAAGCGCCTACTCAGGCCTTCTGTGAGTTCGGACTCCTTCTTCCATGTGATCCATGTGAGGAAGCCTCCATCAGAGTACAGAGCCTTCCTCCTCAGATTGTCAAAGTGAGTGGACCCTCTAGAAGGGTCCTTTTTCTATTGTATGTATATTCGATTCAATTCGTTTATTGAGTGTGTATGGGTTCGGTGCCTCTTCCCCGGAGGCCCTAAAACCAGTTTTTTACATGGCTCAAGGTGCAATATATTCTTTTCAATCTGTACAGCTCGCGTGGGAAGTCTCTCTGGGGATCCCCGTCTCTTTCCTATGGGAGGGTGGTGGGATGTAAAAATGTGAACATTTTTTACCCCGGCTGTGTAGACTGGGATACATACTGTTGATGCTTCCTTCTTTCTATTCCAGAAGTGTTGGAGTTAGGGAGTGTCACACCCCTCTTGTCGTTCCCCTGGGCGCCTTGGGGATTCAATGACAGGTCTAAATAGCCTGTTCATTGATGGGGGTGTGTCCCGACGCACGTATAGTGCTAGCTCGCTGTAAACAGGCGATTGACTGGCACGCCTTAGTTGCTTGTGGTTGAAACAGCGTTTTTATAAAGCAACTGAGATGGGGGTTTTTCCTCTTCCGGCGACCACATCCCATGACCTGGGTGGGTTGTCGACGGATCCTCGTTCATGTCTGGGGGATGATGACGGGATGGATCTGAACATATGTAGTGGGGTCTCACGCCCTTGGGGTGGGCCACCAGGCGCGGTTTGTCCCGACGTCTGGGTGGCGCCTTCTTTTCATGTTAAGATCAACACGCATATCTGCCCTTCTCCTGGAGTAGGCATGTCGGCGTGGTTAGGGCACGGGACTGGTTCTGGTCACGCTGGTCCAGATCAGTTGAACCCGTTGTCCGCCGGGGATGCAGATCTGCTGTTCTGGTACCCTGAGGGACTTGGGCTTTTTTCAGGGGGAAAAATGCCAGGTCGGTCTGGGTGTCACAGGGTTAAGCGCTATGGAGACCCTGGTTGGGTATGTTTTTACTCAGCACTGTCGTCATGGCTTACAGCCATGCCATTCTGTACGCGCTCGATCTCGTCGGATCTCGGCCGCTACACAGGTTGGTCCTGGTTAGTACTTGGTTGGGAGACCGCCGGGGAATACCAGGTACGGTGTGCTTAGGGGCTGGTTCTCCATTGTTTTTCGCTCCTCTCTCACGCATGGCGAAGAGGGGCCTGTGGGGGTGGTTTTTTGACCTCCTCTGGTGACCCTGTGCTTCCCGTACCGCCAGGCCCGGTCCGAAGTGATGTTTGCGACCCGTAGGCCTGGGTTAACCCTTTTTGGAAACTGAAACGCTTGTACTGCGGTATAGCCGGTGTATACCCGCAGGTGTGTTTTGGAGTTTTTTCTTGAGGGGTTATAGGAACAACCACCGCATTGGGTAACACCGAGGTGGTTGATTCCCTGGTGTGTTGGAGCAGTGTCAACTCCCGGGTTCACCGGTTGAGGGTGCCCCTGCACGTTCATGACGTCTGCCAATCGTGTCAGCCTTCTCTGCCTCGACCCCTCTGGGTGGGGGTTGTTGAATGGAGGCTTGGTCATGCAACACCGCCAGCTTACGCTCCTTCCGCCGGGGCGGCTGTGTTCAGCTGTCCCCTCTGGCGCCTGTCTCGTCCGCAGTCTCCAGGCTAGGGTTAACAGCCTGTTGCCTGGTTTTTCCCCGGTGCGCTGCCTGCTTCCGTTGGTTAACCTTTTTTGTGTGCTTACGGCCATGCTGACTGCCTATTCTGCAGGGTCAGTGTGCCAGGCGGTGTACTATTGGGGGGACGGGGCCCGCTCGGCTTACTGGCCTGGTTGGTTCCGCCTGGGAATACCAGGTGCAGTAACTGAGGGGCCTTTGTCCGAATACGCTGGCGATGTGGGGGGCGGGGCACTACGTGCCCACCTGGTGGGGTCTTGATGCTGGCATCATGGACTTCTCCGGGCCCCCATTCCAGGGAGTCCAGTCCTTTTGGTGGGTCTGGGTCTTCCTTCGTGCTCCGCTGCTACGGCCTTGCCACGGGGTTGGGTTTGCCCTTGACCCCGTGATTCTGGGGGCAGTAACGAGGTTGTTCCTCCGTTCGTTCCCGGGTGGCATGCGGGTTGTGCGTGTGTGTAGTCGTGGGTCAAGCCACGGTCTGCTCACCCTGTGCGTTGAGTTGCTTGAGTGCCTCTTCGCACGGTCGGGTCCGTCGCCCTCCCGTGACGTCCCTAATAGGGGGGCTACCCTCCATTAGGGGGGGTCGGGGGGGCTCGGCCCTCCCTGTTCTGATGGTTTTGGGGGGCTGTCAGCGGGGTGTATTTGTCAGCCAAGTGGCTCCGCTTGGCCTCCCTTGTGCAGAAGGCGATGCCAAGCTAAGCCACTAACGATACAGAACGTTAGGTTATGACTATAACCAAGTTCTGTTAGTTAGGGGCGATGCTTGGCATCGGACGCCGCTGCAGCCCTTGTCCTCACCTTGTGGTGAAAGCTTGGGAAGGAGGAGAGCAGGTGACCACACACCTGCTTATGAAGGTAAGCTGATGAGGGGTGTGGTCAGACTAATACTGGTATTAGAGGTACATTTGTGGTTTATTCAGTACGCGTGCACGTACGCGAGATAGTGCAGAAGGCGATGCCAAGCATCGCCCCTAACTAACAGAACTTGGTTATAGTCATAACCTAACGTTAAGTATTGCAGCCACATGTTTCCAAAAACACAAAGATGTGACAAGAACCAGTGATGTGTTTTCATTTCACCTCATATCAATAATGATTTTTCCCATAATGTTCGAAATGGGAGATTTGTATTCAAATTATATATATTTTTTCAAATATTAATAATAATAATAATAACGTCGTTTTATATAGCGGCTTTCATGAAACCCGAGGTCACTTTACAATAACAAGAGACAAACAGGGCAGACAGACACACAACATTAAATATAGGAACATTAGGGGACAAATGTTAAAGAGGTGAGTTTTGAGCAGTTTCTTTACACGGTCCAGAGTTGGGGCGGTGCAGAGTTCTGCTGGGAGGGAGTTCCAGAGGGTGGGGGCTGTTGTTGTGTTTTGTGAAATACACTGAAAATAAATGTGTTATTGACCGTTTCATTGATTGGAAAGCGACATTAAACAAATACGGTTTTGACAAACCACTATATTGATTGAAGCTTCCTATGACTGTGTGCTCTTAAATCAACCCCCCCCCCCCCCCCCCCCCCCCCCTCGCCCCAAACGTTCCCGTATGCCTATTTATAACCACCTAATCGTAATCTGCAGTATAGTTGGTCATTTATTTAGGCTCTTTTGGATTTCCATTCTACGAGGGATTCGATTAGATTCGATTAGATAAAAAATGGTAAATGGTAAAAGGTGCATTCATAGAACAGCTTTTATCCAAAGCGTTTTACAATTTTGTTCCTCATAGTTTTAACCCATTCACTCACACGTTCACACACCGATTAGGCGGAGGCGACCGTGCCAAGGTGCCAACCTGCTCACCGGGAGAAGTTAGGGGTTCATTGTCTTGCTCAAGGACACTTTAACACGCTGCCCGGGAGGAGTGGGAATCGAACCAGGAACCTTCCGACTACCAGACGACCGCTCTACCTCCTGAGCCACTGTTGCCCCTTAGATTAGATTAGATATGATTAGATATCCAACCAGAGGTGCAATAGTAATATACAATGTACAGGTGATTAAACTGGGTATAAAATATATAAACGTATTTAAATACGTGTTGTTTTTATGATAATTGGTGGTTACATCAGCCACTAATCGTGGCCGTGTGCAGTGCTGTGCTCTCTGAACGGTGGCTGCGCGCCTGGCCTTTAGAGAGAGCCTGAGGCCACCGCCGACACAAAGGGACGTGTCGCTAACCGGCTTCATGACAACCTGACCGTCTGTAAACAGAACGGTCCAGGATGCAAATACACCTCCTTTCATAAATACGATAAGTACGGCCCTTTCAGATGATACATGAAGAGGCCACTGCCGTCACTCTCTACCCCGCGGTGGAGAGTAACCAAGTTATGGTTATGTATCTTGGTTATGTATTTTGGTGCATTTTTTCCTATTGCTAGGTTTTAGTGAGATTTTCCTTCACGTGGGGTATGTCTGGGAGTGTTGCATTTATTTATTAAAAATGTTTTGGACTTCATGGTGTTTTTGTTTTGTTCTTGACTTATTGTGATGTTTCTTCTTGACTAGAAGACGTGTCCGGCCCATGGGGACAAGCGTATTTGATGTATTTGGTTATGTATCTTGGTTATGTATTTTGGTTATATATCTTGGTTATTATTTTGGTTATGTATTTTGGTTATGTATTTGGTTTACTATGTATTTTGGTTACTATGCATTTTGGTTATGTATTTTGGTTATGTATTTTGGTTACTATGTATGTTGGTTATGTATATTGGTTATGTATCTTGGTTATGTATCTTGCTTATGTATCTTGCCCCAATACCAAACCCTGTGGTACACCCTTAGACAATGGCAAGAAATCAGATTGAACGTTACCTGAATTCACAGATTGACACCTTGAAGATAAATAGTCCTGAAACCAAGCACAAGCGGCTTTCTCCAATAGCCAATGCTAGCTAGACTATTCAAAAGCAAGTGATGGTCTACTGTATCAAACGCCTAAATGCACGTAGCAACATAAATTTAGTCAATCAGCGTATTTAAATATGATGCCTAAAGGGCGATTAATTTAGCGCCCCAAGCAGAGTCAGTGTGTTAGGGAGTGGGGACTGACGTGATGACTGACGTGATGACGACAATGATGAACGCAGGGACTCGAGACAGGATTACAGCTGCCCCCAAATTCAATAATATTTCTTCTCCAAAAATAAATGTATAAAAACAGCTATATATATCCATGGGATATCACAATATTACTGTACAATACTATCCAAATGTGCACTGGATAAAGTGTATACGTCCACAGTACTAAAACGAATTGGCCATTGGCTGAGCGTGTGGCATTCGTGTGACATCACGTCAGGGACGCGGGAAGTCAGTCAGAGTTGGGGGTGCGGTCGGAGTCGGAGATAAATAATATAATAGCGTCATATTAAATGCATGCGCGAAGCGCATCATTCGTGATTTTCCATTCATTTGAAAGATCAATATTTTACACTACAGCAGACAAACTTGAACACCAACATGTGGACAGTTCACACACGAAATGCAGCAGTTTTTTCTCTAATCAGAAGTCGATTTAGATGCAACCGGTGGGTAGCAACAACTAGCGTTTTGACTTTCGTTTCGCACACTGCGCACAGGATCGTATAACCAGATGCAGAGTATAGATTAAAACTGAATATACATGAATAATCATAGGCTTCTAACAGTTAGCGCTAGTGACAATTTACAAATGTTTGTGACAGAATGAAGTGAACACACAGACAGATAGCAACCATCCGAATATATTAATTTCTTTATTTGAAATATTTATTTCAAACATGTAAATAGTAATACAAACTACGAGTAACGAGTAACTGAACTTTGTGTGTGCGTGCGTGCGTGTGTGTGTGTTAGGGTGACCACCCTTCCCGCATTTTGCGGGACAGTCCCCGAAAATTGAATGTTTGTCCTGCATCCCTCATCAACAGAACAATGTCCCACGTTTAGTGGAAGTGGCAATAATCAAATAATCTGGATAAAACCATTGCTTTATCCGTCTGATTCAGATGACACACACTAACAGACATGTTGAGCCCCTCTTGTGTGTGCCGTGACGCGAGGGATTCCCCAATCTGCATGCATCAGCCCCAGTCTCCTCCGTACTCCGTAGACCAGACTGTCAAGAGAGAATTCAGCTTCCAAGCACTCCGTGAAGCTCTTAACACGAGCAGCAAACTGGACATGGACCAGTTTTACGATGAGTTCTGTGTTCCGTTGCCACGGGTGAGAGAAGTCACAGCGAGAGATCATCACAACAAAGTGGACAGCGCTGGTATCCTTCGCATTAAAGCATCCCGGCGGTCACCAACGCTTTTGTTGAGAGCCTGTATACACTTTTCCCCCTCTCCTACGTGTCCCGCATTGTGTGTGTGTGTGTGTGTGTGTGTGTGTGTGTGTGTGTGTGTGTGTGTGTGTGTGTGTGTGTGTGTGTGTGTGTGTGTGTGTGTGTGTGTGTGTGTGTGTGTGTGTGTGTGTGTGTGTGTGTGTGTGTGTGTGTGTGTGTGTGTGTGTGTGTGTCTGTGTGTGTCTGTGTGTGTGTGTGTGCATCCACTTCACGTAGTAGGCGATGTGTGTGTGACTGTCTGTGCGCTGCAATTGTGCGTCAGGTCAGAATTCAGATACACAGAAAATATCATTAAATAGTGGATTTCAACAATTAAAAAAAAAACATGTTTTAGACTGCTTACACTAAAATGCTAACTCAAAAAATTTAAGTTTTGTATTGATTTTTAGTCAATCTTTTGGCGTTGCTTGCAGTTACAACTCGCCGCCAACAGGTGGGGGTGCTGCAGCACCCTCAGCACCCCCCCCCTTCCCGCGTCACTGCATCATGGGGCGACAGTGGCTCGGGAGGTAGAGCAGTCGTCTGGCAATCCGGAGGTTCCCGGTTCGATTCCCGCTCCTCCCGGGCAGCGTGTCGATGTGTCTGTTACGACCCTGGCTCATGGGTACGCAACCTATGTGTAATCAACACCAAAACCCTGTGCTCTAACTCAAAAATGCTACTAAACCAAGGAACTACTAATATAACTATAAACTAATGTACTGGTAACCCAACGGACAAGGACTGTAAGAACCTGACAGCTCTTTCACTAGGCACAGACCGTGCATGTGTGTTTCTGGGTCTGCCTTTGAAGCTCCCCAGCAGGTAACCAATCAGCACTAATTGGCTAATTGGCAGCCCTCACCTGCCTGCCCTGGTAACACAGGAGTGACCAGGCCTCTAGTACATAACACCTCCCCCACCAAACTGGTTGCCCAAGAGGCAACCACTACACAACAACCCATAAACAAAACAAAAAACAACTGTGACCCCTTAGTTGTCAGGGCCTCTACCACAACAGCGATAACGGGTACCACACAAACACCGGTACTACGATCGTGAGAGGGCGTCTGCTAGCACGTTGTCCCTCCCACGAATGTGGCGAATATCCAAGTTATACGCCTGGAGGAACAAACTCCATCGCATCAAACGATGATTCGAATTCACCATGCTGCGAAGAAAAACCAAAGGGTTATGGTCTGTATACACAACAAGGGGTAAACTGGAGGATCCCACGTAAACATCAAAATGGTTCAAGGCAAGAACCAAAGCGAGCGCCTCCTTCTCTATGGTAGAGTAGTGCAGTTGATGCCTGTCAAACTTTTTAGAAAAGTAGCACACTGGGTGCTCCACCTCTAATGCATCCTCTTGCAGGAGGACGGCTCCAGCACCGAGGTCACTAGCATCCACTGCCAACTTGAATGGCAGTTGAAAATCGGGAGCTGACAGAACGGGAGCGCTAATCAGAATACCCTTGATGCTCTCAAAAGACTGTTGACAAGTCTCAGTCCACACGAAAGGTACCTTAGGACTGAGCAGATTGGTCAAAGGGGCAACAACAGAAGCAAAGTTCCTACAGAAACTCCTATAGTACCCTGCCATACCTAGGAAGCGCTTTAACTCCCGCCTGGTGATGGGAGCAGGGAAGCCCACTATAGCCTCCACCTTAGCTGTAACGGGGCACACATGCCCACGTCCAACCACCTTACCCAGGTAGGTAACCGTGGCCTGTCCAAATTCACATTTCGCAAGGTTAACTGTCAAGTTAGCATCACCCAACCGCTTGAACACTTCGGCCAGATGCTCCACATGTTGTGACCAAGAGGAACTGTGGATAACCAGGTCATCCAGATAGGCCTCACAGAACGCTACCCCGCCCAGGACCTTGTTCACTAGCCGCTGAAACGTCGCTGGGGCATTTCGCATGCCAAAGGCCATCACTGTATACTGGCAGAAACTCTCTGGTGTGACAAAAGCGGATATCTCACGTGCTCGCGGAGTAAGCGGAACCTGCCAGTATCCCTTTAGCAAATCCAATTTACTTACAAAGGCTGCTGAACCCACCCGATCGATACAGTCGTCCATCCGAGGCAGAGGGTACGAGTCCGGCTTGGTTACTGCATTAACTTTACGGAAATCAGTACAGAACCGATGAGTACAGTCTGGCTTATCAACAAGCAGGCAGGGGGAGCTCCACGCACTAGAACTGGGCTCCGCAATGCCATGTCTCAGCATATAGTCTACTTCCTTACTCAAGATCCTTCGTTTTTCCGGATTCACCCTATAGGCATGTTGCTTAATTGGCCCTGCACTACCAACATCAATGTCATGCTCGAGTACATTAGTACGACTAGGGACATCAGAAAACAAACGTGTATGCTGTCTAAGTAGGCGCACCACATCCGTACGCTCAGGAAGTGGTAAGTACGACAGGTGTGAGTCCAAGTCACCTAGTATCTGGGTGTTTGGCAACCGGCCCTGAGAAATCTCCTTCGACACAGAACAGTCAGCTACAATAGGAGATGCAGAAACTGTTAGAACAGCCACAGGCTTGACCCCTGACTGGTCAATCTGAGCCCTATCATTGTACGTCTTCAACATATTGACGTGACATAATCTACTCTTGCGCCTGCGGTCGGGAGTTTTAATCAAGTAGTCGACCTCACCAACTTTGCGCTCAATGGAGTATGGCCCACTGTATTTAGCCTGTAATGCAGACCCAAGAATAGGCGAGAGAACCAACACCTTGTCTCCCGGTGAGAACACCCTATGTCGGGCCCGCCTATCATACCACACCTTCATTTTTCCTTGGGCTACCTTTAGGTTCTCTTTCGCTAGTTCACATGCTCTACTAAGCTTAAGCCTGAAGTCACACACATAGTCCAACAAATTAGTAGAGGAAGGAGTCTGGTCAGCCAACCACTTTTCCTTCAGCAGTTTCAAAGGACCCCTCACTGTGTGGCCGAACACCAGCTCAGCCGGGCTGAATCCAAGAGACTCCTGGGTCACCTCCCTAGCAGCAAACAGAAGCAAAGGGATTCCATCATCCCAGTCTTTGTCGAACTCCGTACAATATGCCCGCAGCATTGTTTTGATAGTCTGGTGAAATCTCTCCAGCGCCCCCTGGGACTCTGGATGATAGGCAGAGGAAGGGCAATGTTGGATAGACAACTGCTGGAGGACCTGAGCAAAGAGACGGGACATGAAGTTAGACCCTTGATCTGATTGAATGACCTTTGGTAGGCCAACAGTCGAAAAAAACCTAACCAGAGCTTTGGATATAGCTGGGGCTGTGATCTTGCGTAAAGGAATGGCTTCAGGAAAACGGGTCGCTGCACACATAATAGTCAAAAGGTACTGGTTCCCTGTCTTAGTTCGAGGGAGGGGACCAACACAGTCAATGAGGATCCGCTCAAAAGGTTCCCCAACGGCAGGGATAGGCTGCAGAGGAGCCTGAGGGATCTTCTGGTTTGGTTTACCAACCACCTGACACACATGGCACGAGCGACAATATTGTGCCACATCTGACTTCAAACCAGGCCAACAAAAATGTCTCAGCACACGGTCATAAGTCTTCCTGACCCCCATGTGACCAGCAAGATCATGATCATGTGCTAGATGCAGTATATCAGGACGATACACGGCTGGAACAACAATCTGAAACACACTGCCCCAGTCATCCAGACTGGACAGGTTAGGTGGTGTCCACTTTCTCATGAGCACGTCATTGCTAACAAAGTATCCTTGAGACGTATCTACCATTTCATCCTCTAAAACCGCCTCTTCAAAGAGGGACGACAAGGAGACATCCTTGTTTTGCTCTAGTACCAACTGCTCATGAGACGGTATCACCTTACCAAAACCCTCATCAGGGCCACTTTTCAACTCAACAAAGAACGTGTCACTAAGTGTCATATCACCATCTAAGTTAACAACCTCATGGGTGTCACATTTGACCTTTGACATTGCGCGTGTTACCGCACACACAGGAAACACTCCTGGATGCTTCTGTGCGAGCTCATCAGGAACCTCAGAAACTACAGGGACGGGAATTACAACTGGAGTAGCCAGCACTTTGCCACCGGCCAAATCGTTCCCTAGAATGAAGGACACCCCCTTTATGGGAATGTGAGAACACACTCCTACGACAACATTGCCTGATACTAAGGGAGAGTTTAGCGAGACCTCATGCAAAGGAGTATTCACAAAGCCTCCTCCAAAGCCCTGAACAATGGCACCGGAATGCAATGAAGAATCTTCCGAAAATGGCAAAATCCCATCCAGAATGAGAGACTGGAAAGCTCCTGTATCTCTCCATATTGTAATAGCCTGCCTTGATCCTAATTCACCAACCAGTGAAACAAATCCCTCCATCCTAAATGTTGAGGAGCCCTCTAGCTCCCTGTCTGCACCTTTGATACTTCGCACCCCACCCTCTAATGTCGGCATAGGTGTCCTGTCTATGATTTCTACTAGAGCCACCGTTTTTACATTTTTCTGCTTAAGCACAGGGCATCCAGCAACGATATGACCAGGCTCCTTACAGTAAAAACAGATAACCCCCTCTGGGAATGCACTAGCAGAGCCACCTTGCCTAGGAGTCGAAGTAAACCGACCAGCAGACACGGGTGCCGGAAACCGGCTCCCCTGAGAAGGACGCCTACTACCCCTGGACTCCACACGGCCCTCCTCTACAAAGACAGATTTGTGTGTTAACACAAACTCATCAGCCAAGACAGCAGCGTCGGCTATCTTCGATACCTTATGCTCATTTAGATGTGTGGAAACGTTATCAGGAACACACCTCTTAAATTCCTCTAGGAGAACCAACTGTCTGAGCTGCTCCCTTGACTCTGCTTTTTGCGAGGTGCACCACCGGTCAAACAGGTTCTCCTTCTCTTTTCCAAATTCAACATAAGACTGCCCCTCCTGCCTACGATAACCTCTAAAACGCTGACGATAGGCCTCGGGGACCAACTCATAAGCCCTCAATATGGAAGCTTTAACAAGTTCATAATCAGCGCTTTGTTCAAGGGACAGAGCAGTGTAGGCTTCTTGTGCCCTACCAACCAAAACACATTGTAGCAGCAGTGTCCAGGCGGTATCAGGCCACTTCAATGTGGTTGCCACCCGTTCGAAGAGGGGAAAATATCTTTCCACGTCTTTCTCAAAAAATGGTGGCACCATCCTAATATTCCTGCCTACATCAAACCCGGAACGTGACTCTGGATGCAGAGCACCCGCCTGCAAGGCAGCATACTTATATTCAAGCTCCTTCTGTGCACGCTCGTGCTCCAGCAACAGTTGTTTCTCCTTAAACTCACGCTCATGCTCACGCTCCTCTTTCCTCTCTCTCTCCTTAAGCTCACGCTCCTCTTTACTCTCTCTCTCCTTAAGCTCACGCTCCTCTCTCCTCTCCTCACGCTCTCGCTCTAGCTGCCTTTCCTTAAACTCCAACTCCCTAATCCTCCACTCACCCTCTACACCAGGTAATAGCGGAGACGCGCCAGACGATGGAGGCTCCTCCACCCTCTCCTCAAGCACCTGTTCCCTAATGAGCAAAACCCGCAAAGCACCCAAGGCAGATGGTTTCAAACGTTTCTCACTGGGAGTAAGCTCGACCTTGTAGTGCACAGCAAGCTCGAGCAGTTGTTCTTTGGAAAATTTGTCTAATAAGTCATGAGACGGGCGATCAACAAAGTCCCTGATGGAAGCCATTGTCACTGAACTAGACACCCCAAGCTACACACCCAACCTCACAGACACGAAGAACCACTAACGAACCACTGAAGAACAACGAAGAACCACTGAAGAACCATGAATAATGCTAATTGCCAACAATAACAACCAGAATGGAACACGGTGGAAATGTGAGCTCTACGGAGCGCACCTTTCCAGGTTGCACAAACAACCAAAAAAAAACAAACAAAAAAACACACCCACCCTAAATAGACGTGTCATACACGCAGGGTGTTAGGTGCTACCAGGTATGCTCACCAAACACTTAAACAAACAAAATAAATCCAACAAAATTTTCCAAACAGGTGCGCCTTCTAACCTGATGTGACCACATATGCTTCTACGTCTAAACTGCAGAAAACCCCGGCCTACCACATGTCTACCCTAAGAAACACTAAATCAAGCCCTACCACACTACCTGTGTTTCCTGGCCGCCCTAACCTACCTACCCTTAAACTAATGCCCTGTAGACCTAACTTTCTTCAACCACACCTGCTACCAGTCAAAGATCATATACAATCATTTCATTGACCGCCCCAGGAGTACGTGGTGCACCGGACGCTAACCCACAACCAGAAAATAATGTCCCTATCTACATGTGGTGCCTACTAAACTATATATTTTAACAGCATAAGTAGTCACATCAAATTACAAACAAATACGGCATACTCACCTGTTTGATGAAAATGGCTCAGCCCCCACGTTACACCATGTGTAACGAACACCACCCAAACCATAATATGATGACACCCCGTGCAACAAAAAAAAAAATCACCAAACAAAGTTCTAGGGGTAAAAGATCCCGGACGAGCCCCCAATTGTTACGACCCTGGCTCATGGGTACGCAACCTATGTGTAATCAACACCAAAACCCTGTGCTCTAACTAAAAAATGCTACTAAACCAAGGAACTACTAATATAACTATAAACTAATGTACTGGTAACCCAACGGACAAGGACTGTAAGAACCTGACAGCTCTTTCACTAGGCACAGACCGTGCATGTGTGTTTCTGGGTCTGCCTTTGAAGCTCCCCAGCAGGTAACCAATCAGCACTAATTGGCTAATTGGCAGCCCTCACCTGCCTGCCCTGGTAACACAGGAGTGACCAGGCCTCTAGTACATAACAGTGTCCTTGAGCAAGACACTTAACCCCTAATTGCTCCCGATGAGCAGGTTGGCACCTTGCATGGTTGCCTCCGCCGTCGGTGTGTGAATGTGTGAGTGAATGGGTAAAATGTGAGTAACAAATTGTAAAGCGCTTTGGATAAAAGCGCTATATAAAAAAGCAGCCATTTGCATCACGTCCGGAATCACGTCAACCAGGAAATAACGAACGCTATTAGTTGTTGTTGTCGTCATTGTCGAACATTTATAATAATCACAAGATACATTCAGTGCTGGATGTAACAAAATGGATTTATGGAAAGTTCAAGCCCGGACCACAAAGCTTCTCGAAGGGTTAGCGCAAGTGAGTGTCTCAGCCTCTGCGTTATGATATCATGATATGAAAATGTAATTGTAGTGCTGTCAGACCCGGATCACAATGATTCTCTTCTGGGGGACGACGCCCCCACACACCCCTACAGGGGTTTGGTTTACAAACATGTCACACCTTTCACCTGTTATCAGTTTGCAGGTGTGGTTATATACTGTACTGTAGTTACTGAAACTGAGTGAATATGACACAGCCCCACCTAGAATATTATTCACCAGGCACCACAGATGAAGATGATATACGTTCACATTCAAATCCTGTCAACTTTTTTTTTTTTTAAGATATTTGTATTGTTTTTTTTTCCTTTTTACACAAACAACAAATGACAAAAAGACTTTGAAATTAAAAGATTGACATTGAAATACGAGTATGAGAAGAAAAAATATATATAATAATAATAAAAAAATATCACAAAGATATAAAGCAACACAAACAGGCACGAAGTGTTCTGTATAGAGGGCCCAATGCTTATTACAAGAATGCAAAAAGAAAAGAAATAAAATAAAATGTTTAATGAACAAGCATGACTTTAAATAAATGTAACTCACATCTTGTGTTCGTAATATAGATACACTAATTAAGTAAATGTTAACACTTTGACTGCCACTCACGGCTTTTCTCGGATTTATAATAGTTACGTTGAAAGCCACTCACGAGATTTCTCAGAATTTTTTTTATTTAATTTTTTTTTTCGTGATCTGAAATCATATTGCATCACGCGAGCCTACCCTAGCCTACCCAAGGACCGCCGGCAATCAGATGTGAAAAAAGCGCCCCCTATCGTCTCCCAGATGACATCAGGGATTTTGGAATGGACTCAATGAAAATGGATGGGGGAAAAAAAATATTCCAGTCCACATTTTCCAGTCCACTGATGCAGCCAGGGTTACCAGAGTTCATTATGGATCCTCTGAGCGCCGCGGATCATGAGTTCTACTGTATACACGTTAGATCTATACACTTATCGATTTTTTAGAATGGTGATCAGGAATTGGAATATACCAGTTGGATACCATCTGATGTCAGGTAAGGAATCTATGTTATCAGTGTTAGGATAATCAGACTCGTTTTGATGAAGATATAAGCTTTTTTCTGATATGTGCTCCAGCGGTTTCACTGTAAAATCCATGAGGAATTGAAAACGGCTATTATCAGCGCGCGCCTCGAATGGGCGTGCGTGTACGTATAATATTGATCATCTAACGTTTATTTGAAAACTATTCATAAATAGGCCGACAAATATCAACGTTCTGGAATATTCCAGTAAAAGACGATTATCACAGAATGGGCTGTTTTTTACCTCAAAACTGATGCTTTTCAAAATTCTCTCAAACGGAAATGAAGCGATAAAAAACCAATCTGCCTTGACAGCACTGACTGGAAAATGATTCTTTGATAAGCGACGGGCAAATTAGACACATAATTTAAACATAGATTAGGCGATATTAACGTTAACATTGAAGTGGATGGTGGCATTCAAGCACTAAGTCGTGCGCCCCCTGGTGGCACTGAAAGTGTTGAAATTTACAATAAACAACCTGAGCCCTCCCATTAACCCCCCCCCCTCCCCTACGCCCCTGACCCCCCCCCGTATACACACATGCACACACATTCACACACACAAGCTTCATCTACATACTTAACTACTTAACTACTGGGAGTGGCTGGGAAGCCTGCCAACTTCAAGAGGACATAATCAGAGCAGCATAACTGGACCACACACCACTTTAACATAACCTATAGAGGTCAATGGATACACAAAAGCCATGTAGAATGTGTACTTTTACTTTAGCTACTTAATTACATTCAATAGCAAATACTTCTCTACTTTTACTTAAGTAGAATTTGAATGGAGGACTTTTACGTTTACCAGAGTATACTCATTTAACTGTGTATTTCTTCCACCACTGGCGGCTTGTACCGCGCAACACCGGCTTTTCGCCGTGCCAAGGACAAGTTGATAGCGGCACCAGGGGCGTCATGTAATTCATTATTAAATCAATATTTAAATCCACCACTGATATGAAGTACGAGCGAAGAAGCTCTCAATCTCTTTCGTTAATCTGCAAGTCATTAAGGGGCTCACTTGGTGTGAAAGAGGAGCCTTGTTTGAACACCCCTTGCCTACTAGAGATTATGTAATTCACTGCGTTTATTTATTTTCTGTGAAGTTAATAAGCAAACGACTAATCACGATAATTAGACCTCCGCTCTCTGTCCGTGGTGCTGAAACTACGGGCCGAAATAGACCGGATGAAAGGCATTTTTACAGCTCTCTCTTAAGTCGGGCTTTATATGCAAACATTATGCATTGTGAATGTGAGAGAGACGTCTGTGGTTTTATCATCTCTATTCTCTAAATTAATTTGCATAGTGGATATCGTATTTCTTATGTGATTTATGCACAGAGGAAATTCAGCAAAAAAAAGTTCAGGGGGACCCTTTCTAGATCAAACATGGGGCCCTTATTAAATCTGTATTTACTTGATGTTGTGAGGTTTTGTGGAAGCCTGTTCCAGTATGTTACAGCTCTATACATGACTATTCTTTTTAATGCATTCGTTTTTGGCAGAGGTAGTGCAATGTCATGACTGTGCCCATCATTTGTGTACAACAGGTGTGCATATAAACATGATACTTATAATTTGTTATACATTATACATATACATATACTTAAACATTGTTACTCAGCTGATAGAGTTGTGCCCTTCCTTCCTGCTGACTTGTCGTACAGAACTTGTAAGCCGCTTTGGATGAAAGCGTTCAGCTAAATGTAAATGTAAAATTGCTAGACTTCCGTAGAAACATTGAAGTCCCACCTCAAAACCCACCTGTTCAACCTTGCGTACCCTCCCTCCTGACCCTCCAACTCCTGCATTACTTACATTTTCACATCTGTACACTACACACCTATATATTATTTACTTTTATTATTATTATTTATTTTAATTTTCTAGCTGTTTCGTCTCTAAGTTGTCTCCCTTTCTCTGTAGTCCATGTAATCATCGTGAACGTCCATGTACTGTGTTTGTCCATGTATACTGTAATGCAATGTATGTAAAGTGCTTTGAGATACCATATCATATGTGAGGTGTTATATAAAATACATTATTGTTATTATTATCTGTGCAGCCTTGTTTATTCATTGTGTCCATGGAAACGCAGATGGAAACAGTCTGTTTCCTTTTCTGATAACCACATCACTGCATAACTCACAAACGTTCAGACAAGCTTAATACTTGGAGTAAGAGTAGGTAAGTGATATGTACACAGGGCCGCCTCAGGGGGTGTGCGAGCAGTGCGGTCGCACAGGGCCTCGCGAGAAGGGGGGCCTCGCAAAATAAAAAAATACATTTTTTTTGCGACGCCCCCCTTCCCGCGAGGCCCTTTTTCATCACAGACCTAAAATCTAGTTTTGCTTATATGCTTATATATTTCACATTAGACACGTTTGTAGAATGTGTCTGACTTGTTCCTGCCTCTGCGGCTCTGCAGACTGCAGTTTTCCGGTTTCTGCGGCTTTGCTGCTCTACAGATTTTAGGATAGTGTTTCCGGGCCCTTCTCCCGTCCGCCGTAATACACAAAATAGAAGAAGAAGAAGACACACGACTAACACGAGGTAGAGGGATGATCTAATTCAGCGCTATTCGGAGGAGCCAGTGGATGTCTTTTCAAAAGCAGCATGGATCAGAAGAAATTACACCGTGGGCCAAGAAAGTCTCCTTCCAACTTTACCATTGGCGCCGCATTGATACTGCGTTATGGTGAGTCAACTATTATTATATTCCCGCCGTGGACCTATCTCTCTCTCTCTCTCTCTCTCTCTGGAGCCAAACTGGTCGACTAGCTAATAGTACTACTAGTAGCTAACGGTGTGTGCCTGGTGTCAGCACCTGGCTGTATGTAGCCGCATAGCTTGCTTCTGCGTTAGCGATAGCCTGATTGAGCTAACTGTTAGCCAGTTAGCTGTTTAGCTTCGACGTTAACTGCCGGCTGCGCTCGGCTGGGAACGTTCGTTTGATGCTATCAGTTAGCCTTGAGTTAGCTGTTAGCTTGTGCTACGACCATTGACATTAGCCGTGAGAATAGCAGGGGGTTCTGGCACTCTGACTACGACATCATCTTTGACAGAAGATGTAGTCGGGCCTGCACCATGACAAGGCTCTGGCCATAGCTTATTTTTGTCCCGACAGCGAGAGGCCTTTCGTCAACGTGGAGACCTGTGTTATGGCCTTTCGCCCTGCGTTCCTTGGTGCAGGTAAGATTAATGAAAATGTCATGACATTACCCCACTCTTCCTTCCTTCCCCTCCCGAATGTTTTGTTAATAACAATGTTTTTTTCCAGGCAAAACATATGCTACTTCACAACATTTGGAGATACGACATGTGCTGTGTGTGAATGTCTTGGTCGTTTGTGTAGCTTGGGTAGCGTTGGGCCGTTGGGCAAAGCTGTGTGTGTCACAGTACCTGGCTAGCCTATTTAGCTGATGTCGGCCATTGGCTCCTTGCTGCTTTGGTTTCTCTATAGACCCTCTTCTCTTTGGATTTAAGTGTTGATCTTTGTCCTTTTTGATCTCTCATACATGCTCTCTTTCTAACACACACACATGCTCTCTCTCTCTCTCTCTCTCTCTCTCTCATACATGCTCTCTCTCTAACACACATGCTCTCTCTCTCTCTCTCTCTCTCTCTCTTTCTAACACACACAGTCTGCCTATGGCGGCCTTTCTCGATGGCTAGGCTGTGCTCGCTGAGTCTGTATAGTCAAGGATCTTCAGTCACAGTGCTCAGGTATTCTGCCACTGTGTACTCTCTGTTTAGGGCCAAATAGCATATCAATTTCTTTCCAATGTGTCTCTCTCTCTCTCTCTCTCTCTCTCTGTACACTGTATATTGACTGTAGAACGGGAGCTCTCTCTCGCTCTCTTTTGCTATATGTTGACTGTATCATGCCCCGCCTCGGGCAGCGCTATTATTTAAGAATATGTTGACTGTAAAAAAAAAAAAAAAAAAAAAAGATATATATATATCTACATGTATATACAGCATTATTATACATGTTATCATACAGAGTTATATGTGTATAAGTAGGTACAGTATATAGGTGGATTATACGCAGGTATATTCAGACAGATATGGATTATGTGACACTGACCAGCGATTCATTCCACATGTCTCCATTTTCATTTTCCAGCTTTCAAATTATGTGTCATACATTGAAATCGGAGAATGTTTGAAGATGATGTGCTAATTTGAATCTTGTAAAACAGTTTGCTTTAAGCTGTGAAAACGCCTCTCGAAGAAAACGCTAGACTTACAACTCTGCCTGTTTCCGCTGGGTGTTAACAATAGCCCCCTACTGTAAATCCGCCCAGCCACTCCCCTCACTGAATAGCATTAACATACTGTAAGCTGTCAGTACTGTAAGTGCTGGGAAAATAGCTTAACCCTGTGAATTTAGCACTGGCCAGCAGCATAACTAGTAAGAGTAGGTAAGGGATATGTACAGATATAGAATCGACAGGGATGTAAAAAGGATTATATTACAATAGGTAGTAGTAATAAAATGAGCTCAAATAAAATAGTCAATTTCTACAGAAAGTGCATGTATCTTGTGTGTGTGTGTGTGTGTGTGTGTGTGTGTGTGTGTGTGTGTGTGTGTGTGTGTGTGTGTGTGTGTGTGTGTGTGTGTGTGTGTGTGTGTGTGTGTGTGTGTGTGTGTGTGTGTGTGTGTGTGTGTGTGTGTGTGTGTTCAAGACCGTGGTCTCTGAGAATGTTAAAACTGACTTTTTTCTAGTTCTTCTTTCTATGTTCACAGAAAGGTAAAGAAACCATATACGTTGTATTTTATGGCAATAACGTCTAGGTTTGTTCGACCCGTGAGATATAAACTAGAACACATTTGATACGGTTGGACTTCTGCTCTTGGACTTCCGCTGTCGGCAGCAGCCACTGTTGATGTAGTTTTATAACATCTAGAGGCAAATCGAAAGCCCTGGTTCTCCTCTGTTTTAGGACTATACGATTTCTTCTTCTCACGTCTAATTCGCCCGCTTTCCGGTCCAATGCGCCAAGCTTATTATTTTGCATACATTATTTTTTTTATTGATCTTTTTTCCCCCTCCTTTTTCCTCCGTTTTTCTCCCATCCCAATGTTAGTCGTTATGCCAATTCCCAATCCCCTTCCTGGTCGCTGCGCACTTACCCCCCACAGTCGGTCTGGGAGAGTGGAGGCTATCACGTGCTTCCTCCGACACACGTCTAGCCAATCACCGCTTCTTTTCACCTGGCAGCGCGGACTCTCACTGAGAGGGTGTAGCGTGTGGAAGGATCACACTACCCCCCTCAGATCCTATCCTCGCTGAGCAGGCGCCCCGACCGAACTGTAGGAGTCGCTGTTTACAACGACCCGGACCCACCCCGCCAGCTTTCCCACCCTCTAATACAGCCAATTGTATTAGTGTGAACGGCCAGCCAAGCTGGTGACAACCCCGGAGCTGTGAGCTGGATTCGAACAGGCGAATCCAGCCGCTCCGGGGTTGGTGACGAACGCAATCTCCGCTACGCCACCTGACCGCCCCTATTTCGCATACATTCTAAATAAGCAACTAGTCAACAACTTACCCATAAAGACAGACCCGACGGACAGACCCCCGCGAGGCAGAGTCCAACACCTCCGATGGAGAGTTTATCAACAGAGGCCGTGTGTGTTGTTTATGGGCGTCGCTCTCCCACCCCCCCAACGCCAACTCGTCTTGATCCGCACGCACATTTAATTCCGCCCCCACGCAATGACCAAAGTCACACGGAAACAGCCTTTTTTAAACAAACAATTGTTACTATTAGAGATACTATAACTGTTTACTTTTATAGTAAATATGTTCAAACTGTGATCATGTGAAGAAAAAAAAAATGTAAACACCAAGAGATGCACTTAAACTGAGGAAACTTGGCCTCGTTATTTAGCAGGAAGCCGCCCTCACTGCCTCCACCATCAACAACACTGATCTGAGAGCTGCCCTTAAGCTGAAGAAGAAACTCTGTCTCGTTATCCAGAGCGACCTTCGCAGAGAGAGCCAGGCAGATGCCATGACACCGGGCGCTAATAGGACACTGTTTTCCCTCTGATAACGTTTATTCCAGTCACTGCTCGACCCTCTGTTACTGTGTGTGTGTGTGTGTGTGTGTGCGTGCGTGCGTGCGTGCGTGCGTGCGTGCGTGCGTGCGTGCGTGTGTGTGTGTGCGTGTGTGTGTGTGTGTGTGCGTGTGTGCGTGTGTGTGTGTGTGTGTGTGTGTGTGACGTGTGTGTGTGTGTGTGTGTGTGTGTGTGTGTGTGTGTGTGTGTGTGTGTGTGTGTGTGTGTGTGCGTGTGTGCGTGCGTGCGCGCGTGTGTGTACGTGTGTACGTGTGTACTTGTATTTCTATACGACATGGGACACTGACCTGTTGCAATGATTGATTGGTTTTTATTTGGAAATTACAAACACATCATTAAAAACAAAATTATCATGACCAATTTGTATTCCTGAGTATATCACCTAAAAGCATTCATTAAAACACTTATTTCCAAGGTGGTCCTCGATGGAACCAAACTCATTATGGGGACAAATTTGTGTGTCCCCAGAACACAAATTAGGTTAGGGTTATGGTTATGTTTATGATTAGTATATGGTTATGGTTAGGGATAAGGTTAGGGTTAGTTACAGAATGCATGTAAGTCTATATGTAATGTCTCCATATTTCACATAAACATGTGTGTGCGTGTGTGCGTGTGTTCGTGTGTGTGTCTGTGTGTATTCATGTGTGTGTGTGTGTGTGTGTGTGTCTGTGTGTGTGTCTGTGTGTGTGTGTCTGTGTGTATTCATGTGTGTGTGTGTGTGTGTGTGTGTGTGTTCGTGTGTGCGTGCGTGTGTGTGTGTGTCTGTGCGTGTGTGTGTGTGTGTGTGTGTGTGTGTGTGTGTGTGTGTTCGTGTGTGTGTGTACGTGTGTTTGTGTGTTCGTGTGTTCGTGTGTTCGTGTGTGTGTGTGTGTGTGTGTGTGTGTGTGTGTGTGTGTGTGTGTTCGTGTGTGTGTGTGTGTGTGTGTTCGTGTGTGTGTGTGTGTGTGTTCGTGTGTGTGTGTGTGTGTGTGTGTGTGTGTGTGTGTGTTCGTGTGTGTGTCTGTGTGTGTCGCGTTGAACGTGACGTCACGGCGCCCCCTGGCGACCAGCTACACTGACGGGCGGGTACGACTACCTGCAGTGATAAAAACAAACAAAGTACCAGGTACCAATAGCGAGTCGAGTCGAGTCGAGTCGAGTAGGTACCATGCAGTGGAAAAGCGCCATAATAAATGTAAACGAGGACGGTATACCGTTGGAGACGGAGAGAGCGACTGGGCTTGAACCCCCCTCGGTCCCCCCCGGCGTTGGGGGGGGGGGGGGGGGGGGGGTCCATCCAGACTCATGCCCCTTACGTGACTGTGGTTTGCAAGCCTGGGGCTTTTGTGACCGCAGTCACTTGTTTATGGGACGCGACCACTTTAGAAAATACCAACCAAGGAAAAAAAAGTGGTACTCACAACGAACTTTGGCAAGATGGCGTCTTCTTCTTCTGCAACTTTTTTTGTCGCATGCCTGGTGCGTCCAGCAATCACTGCGACAAAAAAAGTTGCAGAAGAAGAAGACGCCATCTTGCCAAAGTTCGTTGTGAGTACCACTTTTTTTTCCTAACAATGTTTTAAACTGTTTATTAGCAACTCCGAGCATCCAGACCACACTGTAAAGCTGTGTTAAACCCATATTGTACGCTGGGTATCTTTGAAATTCATATCTGATATATTTTTGACACACCCCCACGCCCGCATTCACGCTTGGTTGGTATTTTCTAAAGTGGTCGCGTCCCATAAACAAGTGACTGCGGTCACAAAAGCCCCAGGCTTGCAAACCGCAGTCACGTAAGGGGCTATCCAGACTCATGATGTAGAGCTGCTCTCCTCCCTCGTGACGGAGCCCCTGATCCATATTTCATGGGGATCTGTCTCCAGGTGTCGCCGTCCCCATCAGTCCCCTGTCGGTGGGGGGGGGGGGGGGGCGTCTGTCCTATACTGTCGGGGAGGAGAGACGTCCAGAGAGGCTGTTCCCCATCTATAGCCTTATTTCACTGGTCGTGTCAGCTCGCAGTGTCAGTCAGTCAGGCATACAGACTGGCTGCTTATGTCAATTCTGATTCCTACTATACCACCTCCACCAGACATTAATATTAAAGAGGCCTGTATTATGCTTTTTGGGGGTTGTATAAGTGGAGGTGCATGTAGAAAGTCTGAAGGGAGTTATTTGGAAAACCCTGCTCCTGAACTCCCTAAAGGGCGGGGGGGGGGGCGGGGGGGGGGGGGGGGGGGGGGGGGGGGGTGTTATCGGCCGCCGGGAGCCTCTGTTAGGCTCGGGGGTGTCGGTGGTCGGTGGGCCTAGGAAAGGTATTTATTGCCAAGTATAGTTTACACATACAAGGAGGTTGTTTTTGGTGCAACATTAATAATAATAATAATAATAATAATAATAATAATAATAATAATAATAATAATAATAATAATAATAATAATAATAATAATAATAATAATAATAATAATAATAATAATAATAATAATAATAATAATAATAATAATAATAATAATAATAATAATAATAATAATAATAATAATAATAATAATAATAATAATAACTTTATTTGTACAGCACCTTTCATACAGAAACTGCAGCTCAAAGTGCTTCACAACAGAAAAAAGACATAAGGCATAAAATGAGCACATAACGTGCAGACGTATAAAATCACAGTGTTTCACATTAGGATCTAACATCCCAACAGGCCACCTTGTTTCTCATCTCGTCATCTCCTTCGTGACTCTCCCTGTTCTGCGTTGTGTTTGTTTCAATCCTTCACATTGGCTGTCACCCACTGTATCAACCCCTGTTAGTACATCTGTTACTCATAAGAAACGACACTGCAGGGGAGCTCCCGTAGCTCACCGCATATCTCGGCGCTATTTCTGCGTCGGGGAAAACCGTGCTGCGTCACGGATCTGGTGGACTCCGAGTTCGATTCCCGGACCCGCCGTCATTTGCCAGAATGTCTTCCCCTGATCTATATCCCGTTTCACCCTGTATCTGTCGGTCAAGCGAAAAGCGATAAACGCTAAAAAATTAAGTTTAAAAAAAATATAAAAGAAACGACACTGCAACGTGATCTCTTTCCTTAGATCCTCGTGTTTATTTTCATAAACATAGCCTCTGTACCAGATGGAAACACCGTTCTGTATTGTCCTTGTTCAGTCTTAATTCTCTTCAATCCAATGGTTCTTTCTCTCAACCACCATTTCCTGTTAGCCGAAGCTAGTGATGATGTGTCACTATTTCCCCTCCCCCACCCAGCGAGGGTCTCTGATCAACGTGTCTGGGCGTCGTATCTCAGTCTAACTTATCCCGGAAGAAACTCACATCATAACGTCTTCTCCCTAGCAACGGGGGCCCGTACCCTTTTCTTGTTACTACGTGACGCGCTGCCATGGCAACTGATCTTCACCTTTAGCATGGTTCTATCGATGTCAAACTATCCCCCATAGCTCTCTCTCTCTGACCAAACCTGCCTGCTCTCAGTGCTTATGTAGCCTGTGTGATCTTGTCTGCGTTGTGTTTAAAGTCGATTCGACCCCTGTTAAGGGATCGCCCTGAGTGGGAGTTGAACCCCGGACGCCGGCGTCGCGGGCGGCATCACAGACCACTAAGCAAGAAGTGAATTCACTTCTTGCTTCCGGGTCTGGATGCCTCTGGGGAGTGAGTTTACTTGCAGTACCGCTTACCATCCACAGCCACGTCACTACTTGTACCCGTGACTGTGGATATACTGCGGTACCTCCGTTACACTCACCCCACTAAACTCACACCACCCAGGGCATCCGGGTCTAACAGAACCACATGTAGCCGGTGTGATCTTGTCTGCGTTGTGTTTAAAGTCGATTCGACCCCTGTTAAGGGATCGCCCTGAGTGGGAGTTGAACCCCGGACGCCGGCGTCGCGGGCGGCATCACAGACCACTAAGCAAGAAGTGAATTCACTTCTTGCTTCCGGGTCTGGATGCCTCTGGGGAGTGAGTTTACTTGCAGTACCGCTTACCATCCACAGCCACGTCACTACTTGTACCCGTGACTGTGGATATACTGCGGTACCTCCGTTACACTTATCTCAATTGTTTTTGTTACAAACCTGCTGACGACCTTGGCATTCACACACCCTGCTTGCTACCGTGGAGACACACACCGGCTGCCGGCTACTTTTAAGATCTATAGATCCGTCTGAGTAGATGCTGTTACCCACCAATACATTATATACACATTGAAAAACATAGATTCCTTCACAGTGTTCCCACTGGACAACCTAGAAAACCTGGGAATTCAGGGACTAGATTTCCAATCATGGAAAATTTGCTAAAATTACCAACTATCCTGGAAATGTTTAATTATAGTTTAGCCCCTCACTCAGATGGCCTGTCTAAACCAAGGTGTGTATTTAGTTTGAAACTTGACCGTTGGTCAACCTCCTTCAACACTATACACTCCCTCCCGCTCACTCCGCTCATCCAACTTAGCCCCTCTGAGCACAACACACCACACTACCGCCTTAAGTCCACAGAAAACAAATCGTTCTCCTCCGCTGCTCCCCGACTCTGGAATCAACTCCCATTACGCATCAAAGAAGCCCCATCTGTAGAAACATTTAAGTCCCACCTCAAAACCCACCTGTTCAACCTTGCATACCCTCCTCACTCCTGACCCTCCAACCATAATGACCCTCTCTGGTTCCTCCACAGATTGAAGCAGCACTGCCCCACGTTGGGCCCGGTGGGCCCGCTTTTGACCCCAAGCTCCATTTGTTTTGGCCGCCGTGGCATTTGGCAATTTTTATGAAATGTTTTATGAACCGTTTTATGAACAGTTTTATGAACTGTCCAAACTAAGAGACAGGGCAGAGTCCTATGGGTCGTTATTGATGACGAACAGACGGAGCGCCGAAGCGTCAATGGAGCTCCTGTTCAGTGAGCGAGCCTCTAGCGTCCCCTGGTGGGTAATTGCCATGTCTAGATGTCTTAATTACACTCATTGTTACCTGGTGTGGCTCATTAGCCTGTTAAACCCGGAGCCCTGTTTTCTGAAAATCCGCCAAAAAATACATACCTAAGTAAATGGAAGATTGCTCCACTTCTAAAAGGCCCATTTGCATGTTCTTGGTATCTAGGGACATCTATGGATCTCAGGGAATGTATTATATTATATGAAATATTGTGTCTGTTACTAGGTTACTAGGAGCACATTTTGATGAAACAAAGGATAATATAAATTATGATTTTTCTTTGCATCTTTGACGCAGACATGAAAAACTGCCACTGAGCTCATTCAGCACCTTCTTGAGATCACGTGTACAAAATATCTAAGCAAATGAATAAAGGGAAGATGATTAAACAGAAGGTTTTGTAGAATCCAGTACTGAATTCTGCCATCCAGACACATTATTATTATTATTATTATTATTATTATTATTATTATTATTATTATTATTATTATTATTATTATTATTATTATTATTATTATTATTATTATTATTATTATTATTATTATTATTATTATTATTATTATTATTATTATTATTATTATTATTATTATTATTATTATTATTATTATTATTATTATTATTATTATTATTATTATTATTATTATTATTATTATTATTATTATTATTATTATTATTATTATTATTATTATTATTATTATTATTATTATTATTATTATTATTATTATTATTATTATTATTATTATTATTATTATTATTATTATTATTATTATTATTATTATTATTATTATTATTATTATTATTATTATTATTATAGAATATCAGGCCTATAAATTACCATATTATAGCCAAGTTGCACATCTATGGATCGGACAAAATCGACTCTTTACAATAGCAGAGTTCAATTTGGATTTAGTATCACCAGGCGTGCAGCAAGAACCATGAATGAAATCTACTGTACTGTAAGTACAGTTCCTTTCTTATAATGGATATGGCTCCGCCATTTTGAATGGGTTTGCAACGCCGATTTTTGCTAAACGTTCACAGAAAGGTAGAAAAAGAAACTGCGTTCTAATTTGTGCCAATAACGTTCAGTTTTGTGGTAGATAATCCTTAAAAATAAGATTAAAATGTTTTTATTCATCCACAAGTAATTAGCTGTACAGTAGCTGGCTTGAGCTGGGTAGGGTAGTTTTTCAAAATTCCAATGCTCATTGAAAGCCCTGTCTTTCCTTCATCATAATGACTACAACAAGATGGCCGCTCGGATTTATTTCTGGTCGAAATTTGCTAGCAATTGAATACAATTCCTAAACTGATATTTCATTAATAACACTTTAAAATATACACTATGACAGCTGTTTTGACAGGATTAGGGTCTTTATTTGAAAAAAAAACGCCACTTTAATTCTGTAGAAGTGGATTTATCACGTGATGTCATCTGTGGTCCACTGACGGACCGCTCGGGCTAAAGAGGTTAAAATAGAGCGAACTTTTGCGATATTACGAAGATGGAAGAAAGCAATTTTGGTAACCTTTTTTACACGTCTTTTAAATGAGAGGGAGGAGGCAAAAATGACTCCAAGGTTTTTTATGGTGGAGCTCTGAGATACATGACAAGTATCAAAGTTGAGGGAGATGTCCTGAAACAGGCCTCTGTGGTTTGGGGGGCCGACGACTAACATCTCAGTTTTACCTGCGTTAAGGAGTACGTTTTTGTGACAACCACTTTTTAATGGCAAGCAGGCAAGCCTGGATATTTTGTAATTGGGATGAATCGGTTAAGACTTTAAGAGGTTTAAGAGGCCTTAAATTGAGAATTATGAATTGAATACTATTTAACACCCTGAGAAACTGCACTAAGTACATAATTTCACACGTCCCCAGTGTCGAGGTGTCCCCTCATTGTGTAAAAACAATGCAACACACAGGAAATGGCCATATTCTACATTAGGGAACCTGACGCTATCGACTTATACACCTGTATTCCAGTCGTGATTACCCCCCCCCCCCCCCCCTGTTGGCCGCCAGTCTGTAGGAACCGTCAATATTAAATCAGTCCACAGTGCTGATTGGAGGAAACCTGTTGATATCCGTGACCCCATGACCTTTCTTCGAGCGTCACCGCCAGGCCAAAGCGTTCAAATCTTCAATTGAGCATATATCTCTTTATAGTTGTCCAGTCTGGAAAAAAATTGCTGTGAATATTCATGAGCCCCCCCGGAGGGAGAAACCTGTTGGTTCCGGTGACCCCGGTGACCCCGGTGACCCCGTGACCTCTCTACTCTCTTGCTTCAGAGCCGGGGTTTGTTGTCGTGACCTGAGCGTGTGAGAGGCGTTCTAACGCATCAGCCGCGTGTCTTTCACCCGAAGAGCAAGTCTTTTAATAATCTCTCGCTCAAAACCGCTCGCAATGTGTCTCCAATTCACTCGTGGTGCCAAAAGCCCCGTCACTGTATATATTAGGCCAGGGAGGGGCAACTGGCGGCCCGCGGGCCGCATGCGGCCCTCACCGACACTCCATGCGGGCCCAGGCCAATATTTAAAAAATAAAATAAAATAAAATAAAATAATAACTTTTTTTTATTTTTTTTTGCATTCGACTAAGAGGTTGGCAGTCGACTATGGCTCCTTTCGATCCATTAGTCGACTATTCGACTAATAGGGGTCAGCCCTAGTGTGGACATATTCAACGCTGTTGAAAGTGCCGTGCAGCAATATGGGGGGTTTGATAAACTGTCCGCTGTTGTTACCGATGGAGCGCCCGCCATGAGAGGAAAACACACAGGATTCTGTTGTTACCGATGGAGCACCCGCAATGAAAGGAAAACACACAGGATTCTGTTGTTACCGATGGAGCACCCGCAATGAAAGGAAAACACACAGGATTCGCCGGGCTTCTAAGGCAGAGTGGCGTTGAGTGTCCAATGCTGCACTGCATTATACATCAGGTAAGTTCGCTAACATAATTTCCATCTATTGTGGGTCACTAATAATCAGGGGTGCAGTGGTCATGCCACGCGGTACCACGCCGTCCCAGCACGGATGTGCACACACAAAAATTAAATGTTATTTCATCTGATGCAGATCGCATGCACAAACATTGAAGTTGACATTCCTTCTATTGTGCGCCAACAGGTGTCTCATTAAAGACAGAACCATTATTGACCCACTGTGGGGGGAGGGTGAATGTCATGCCAGTTTGATAAAGGGTCAATGGGAGGCACTCAGGAATGTTTTGTTTAGTAGCAGGATAAAAGTTTATACATTTAACAAAATCATTTATTATTGCACTTTTGATTTACTGTTGTAGTGAAATGCAGCAGGAATGCTGCTTTGTGTTTGTTGAGCAGTGGGCTTTAAGTTCATACATTTATTTTAATAGAAGCCTTAATTATAATTTGTCATTTTTGTATATATTTGGGTTACACAGCAATACTTTCAAATTCAGCTGTATTTATATAAATTCATAAAGTTGAAATTAAGCATTACTAAATGCGTTTTAAATGGAATAAAAACAAAGTTACAACAAATTATAATAGTTTATATGCCTTATTTACAGGGGTGTAAAAAGTACCCAGAAATTGTGTGTGTGTGTGTGTGTGTGTGTGTGTGTGTGTGTGTGTGTGTGTGTGTGTGTGTGTGTGTGTGTGTGTGTGTGTGTGTGTGTGTGTGTGTGTGCGCGCGTGCGTGCATAACGGAGGTCCATGAGTACATCCACAGTCACGATGAACGTGTGTGTTGAGAAGTGACTGTGGCAGTAAGCGGGCTGCGAGTTAAACTCACTTCCCCACAACAGGGTTAATAGACACACAGGCAGTGTGCGAACCATAGCATGGTCTACCCTGCACACAGGTACCCAGGAGTGAAGTCACCTCTTAGTGCAGCGGTCTATGTCGTCGCCCGCGGAGTGGGAGACCCGGGTTCAACTCTCCCTCGGGGGCATCAGCATTTAATACACAACGCAGAAGAGTCCAATATGATCTGTCACACATGTGCGTGTGTGTGTGTGTGTGTGTGTAGGGGTTTCCCAAACTTCTTTTTACCAGTATTCAGTTACAATCCCTGATGGGAATTATTTTTCTCCAGAAATGTTATTCGTTTTAGTATTGTACATTTTCTCCTACATTAGACTTGCTTCTACATACTGTACAGTAATTGTACCTAATTACATATATATATATAAATATATTATATATATATATATGTGTGTGTGCGACATAACATGATTAAAATAAAAAACATTTTTATTTTACTGTCACAAAACTACAAATAATCAAGAAATATTGTTTGTTTCTTGATTTGACCATTGATCAGCATAACATACATGGATAAAATGAAAGTCATGAATGAAGATACCTCTCTTTTTAGTGTGCCTTTTTTGCCTTTTAGTTTAGCCAATTCCCTCCTGATCGTTGTACTGTCGGTCTGGGGAGGGTGTAGACTACCACATGTCTCCTCTGGCGGTCTGGGGAGGGTATAGACTACCACATGTCTCCTCTGTTGGTCTGGGGAGGGTGTAGACTACCACATGTCTCCTCTGGCGGTCTGGGGAGGGTGTAGACTACCACATGTCTCCTCTGTTGGTCTGGGGAGGGTGTAGACTACCACATGTCTCCTCTGTTGGTCTGGGGAGGGTGTAGACTACCACATGTCTCCTCTGTCGGTCTGGGGAGGGTGTAGACTACCACATGTCTCCTCTGTCGGTCTGTGGAGGGTGTAGACTACCACATGTCTCCTCTGTCGGTCTGGGGAGGGTGTAGACTACCACATGTCTTCTCTGTTGGTCTGGGGAGGGTGTAGACTACCACATGTCTCCTCTGTTGGTCTGGGGAGGGTATAGACTACAACATGCCTCCTCTGTTGGTCTGGGGAGGGTGTAGACTACCACATGCCTCCTCTGTTTGGCTGGGAAGGGTGTAGACTACCTCATGTCTCTTCTTTCGGTCTGGGCTGGGTGTAGACTACCTCATGTCTCCTCTGTCGGTCTGGGGAGGGTGTAGACTACCACATGTCTCCTCTGTCGGTCTGTGGAGGGTGTAGACTACCACATGTCTCCTCTGTTGGTCTGGGGAGGGTGTAGACTACCACATGTCTCCTCTGTCGGTCTGGGGAGGGTGTAGACTACCACATGTCTCCTCTGTCGGTCTGTGGAGGGTGTAGACTACCACATGTCTCCTCTGTTGGTCTGGGGAGGGTGTAGACTACCACATGTCTCCTCTGTCGGTCTGGGGAGGGTGTAGACTACCACATGTCTTCTCTGTTGGTCTGGGGAGGGTGTAGACTACCACATGTCTCCTCTGTTGGTCTGGGGAGGGTATAGACTACCACATGTCTCCTCTGTTGGTCTGGGCAGGTTGTAGACTACCACATGTCTCCTCTGTCGGTCTGTGGAGGGTGTAGACTACCACATGTCTCCTCTGTTGGTCTGGGGAGGGTGTAGACTACCACATGTCTCCTCTGTCGGTCTGGGGAGGGTGTAGACTACCACTTGTCTCCTCAGTCGGTCTGGGGAGGGTGTAGACTACCACATGTCTCCTCTGTCGGTCTGGGGAGGGTGTAGTCCACCACATGTCTCCTCTGTCGGTCTGGGGAGGGTGTAGACTACCACATGTCTCCTCTGTCGGTCTGTGGAGGGTGTAGACTACCACATGTCTCCTCTGTCGGTCTGTGGAGGGTGTAGACTACCACACGTGTCCTCTGTGGGTCTGGGGAGGGTGTAGACTACCACACGTGTCCTCTGTGGGTCTGGGGAGGGTGTAGACTACCACATGTCTCCTCTGTCGGTCTGGGGAGGGTATAGACTACCTCTCCTCTGATACCTCAAATCCTCTTTTCACCTGACAGCGAGGAGTTTCACTGGGAGTGTGCACAACATGCATGAAGGTTCACACTATTTCCCCTAGATCCCCTCTCCTAGATCCCCTCTCCTAGATCCCCTCTCCAACAGGCGCCCCGACAGACCAGTAGGAGTTGCTGTTGGAATGACCAGGACTCATACCCCACCGGCTTCCCACCCACAAGCACCGCCAATTGGGCTTGTAAAGGACGACAAGCTGGGGGTACCGATGCCAAGAATTTAACTCTGCAAATTGAGTCTCTGTGGGTCTCTCGCGTAGATAAACAATAATACATGAAGATATCTCTTACACGGGTGTGGTGTTTACTTTTAGTCAAATCAATTAACTGATTAATTTCTGATTAATTTCATACTTATCTTTTGTCTAGCACAGTCTCTGGAGCGTAATAGAAAGAAGCATTTTGTATAAAGGTATTCTGTACTTCTGTATGACAACTATTAAAGAAACTTGAACTTGAAACTTGAATTAATTAATGTGTTTATTTATGTTGATTTAATTTAGTTGTGTTGATGTTTCCATTTTTGCAAAATGGGTATATACATTCTGTTTGGTTTGGTGGACATTGCAATAAAATCCGTGTGCTGTATGCAGTGATGGGAATAACAACGCTATAAGTAACAGCGTTACTAACGGCGTTAGTTTTTTCAGTAACGAGTAATCTAACGGATTACTCTTCCAATCTTAATAACGCTGTTACCGTTACTGCAAAAAAATGCGGCGCGTTACAATGAATGAACCTGTTTCTTTCATCAGACAGATATCTGCGCTGAGAGGCAATTCTGTCCTTCCTTGTTTAGTGGGCAGTGCGCAAAACAAGCACAAACATGCTGACGATTGGCTGAGGTTGAGTAAAATGTCATGGTAAGCCAATCAGAGGTAGAGGTGGGCGGGACACACTGCCACAACACAAGCGACTCAGTCAGCGTGAGACCGCGGGTCCGTGTAGTGTACGTTTTTTTTTTTTTTTATCAACTTTTTCTCCCCATTTTTCTATTTTTTCTCCCGTCCCCAATTTTGTATTGTCCAATTCTACCCTCTCCTGTCTCGAACGTTGTTAGGCCATGCCTCCCACAAGCCGGCTGCAATGTGGACGAAGCCTTGCATCACGTGTCCCCTCCGGTACTCAAGGAAGCAGCCGTCGCATCTTTTCACCTGCACAGCGCGGTCTCTCAGCGGCGAGGGTCTGCGTGGGAGGGACACTGATTCTACTGTGCAGGCGCACCAACCGACCTGTAGGAGTCGCTGTCCACAACGTCCGATCCCCACCCATCAGCTTCCCACCCCCTAATACTGCCAATTGTATTAGTATGAACGACCAGCCAAGCTGATAGCAATGCGGAGAGCTGGGCTCGAACCCAGCGTCTCCTGCATTGGTGGCGAGCGCCTTGCCCACTACACCACCTAGCCGCCCTGTAGTGTACGTTTTGAGCCCAAATAATCCAAAACTAATCCAACGGAACACAAGCGAGCAGTCAGCGTGAGACCGTGGGTCCATGAGCGTTTTTTGTTCACTCTTGTTGTGTGATAAAAAATTAAAAGAAAAAAAAAATGTTGTCGACCAATAGTCGACCATCCAAATCCTTAGTCGGGGACAGCCCTAATATGTACATACATACCAACTATTCGCCTTTTTTATTCTCCACCCATCCATAGCAACACTATTATCACCGACATCTAAGAAGGGAGATCCCCCCTTGAACGGCCCTTCTAAGGTTTCTCTCCTCCACATCGCCTGTGGTGCTTTTTTCCTATTGCTAGGTTTTTCCTTACCTTCGCTGGGGTATGTCTGGGAGTGTTGCATTTATTTATTTTACATTTATTTTGGATTTCATGGTGGGTTTTTTGTTCTTGATTTATTGGGATGTTTCTTCTTTAATAGTTTAAAGAAGACTTGTCCGGCCCATGGGGACATTAACTTGTGATTTCGGGCTTTACAAATCAATTTGATTTGATTTAATATGCATTTATATGTCCCAGTGATACAGGTATAAAGACACTATGGTCAGGCACTCGACTACTGGCCCCTGAGCAGCTAACACTGGAGCGGTTAAAGCAGGCTCAACCATATGGATACAAGTTCCCATATTATGTGCATTACACAAACTAAAAACAGATATTACATTACATTACACAAACTAAAAACAGATATTACATTACATTACACAAACTAAAAACAGATATTACATTACATTACACAAACTAAAAACAGATATTACATTACATTACACTGTGGTGACCTATATTAAGAGACATTCACCAAGGTGGGCTTGTGCCTTTAAGCGTGTGGGTTGTACTGTTTAGGGGACAGGTTAAATACCACTTCCGGTTCCGGGTTAACTTTGTTGTTATTGGTAAATGCTATGTGAGTGAGAAGTAAAGTACCTCAACTCGAACCACGTCTCTGGCTCGCTACTTTCTTATCGCCACATTGGTGACCCTGTGAAGAACATTTGTAACGTTAACAGCATTTAGCGTTATGGAAGACAACGGCGTCGCGCAACCGCAAGCACCCGCACCGAATGCTAACGACGCTAACATGCTACAAGCGAACATTTACGCTGCGACCGTCAAGTTGCCCGACTTTTGGCAGCATAATCCCCGGCCGTGGTTTCAACACGTCGAAGCCCAATTCCAGCTGAGAGGAATAACACAGGATCTAACTAAGTACTTCCATGTTGTGGCGGCGTTGGATGCTTCAACGACGGCACGGGCGATGATGCTGTTGGAGGATCCGCCGGCAGCTGACAAGTACAATGCGCTAAAGACATTCCTTCTGAAGCTATATGAACTGTCAGAACTGGAGAAAGCGGACCGCCTGCTGTCCCTCAACGGCCTCGGCGATGGCAAACCGTCGGAGTTGATGGAAAAAATGCTGGCTGTACTGGGATCAGCTGATCCCTCTTTTCTATTTACACACATTTTCTTGCGACAGCTTCCAGTGCCTGTGCGCACAGCACTGGCGAGTTCCCTCCTCTCCTCCACCAAGGACTATCGCGGCCTGGCTGCAGAAGCGGACAGGGTTTTCCTGGCCAACAGGCAGCAGCAGTTTGTCCATGCGCTGCTGCCCCACCAGGGCACCTCTGCCCCACCACTGGAGGCCTATACAGACACCGCGGCTGCGGTGACAGCCCGACGCCAACCCGACGATGGGCTCTGCTATTACCATGCCAGGTTTGGGGACAGGGCCAAGCAGTGTCGCAAGCCATGCAGTTTCAAGGGGCAGGGAAACGCCAGGGCCGGCGCTCATTAGTGGCTGTGGGTGCCGGCCATGACTGCAACCTATTGTTTATCACCGACTCCTTGTCTGGCCGGCGGCTGCTGGTGGACTCGGGCGCGCAACGCAGCATCCTGCCGGCACAGGGCGTGGACACCATGGACGGCAGACACGGGCCCCAGATGGACGCAGCGAACGGTACGCCCATACGTACCTACGGCACCAGGTATGTGGAGGTGTGTTTTGGGGGGCGCCGTTTCGGCTGGGGTTTTGTGATGGCTGCGGTGTCCACGCCGCTCCTGGGAGCAGACTTCCTCTGTGCTTTCAGCTTACTGGTAGATGTTAAAAACTGTCGCTTGATCGATGCCCTCTCTTTTTCCTCTTACCCCTGCACACTTGGAGCGGTTGGGGGGGGCGGAGCTCTCTGCCTGTTGAACACACTTGCCACCGGGGACCCGTATGAACGCCTGCTCGCCGGGTTCCCTGACCTCACCACACCCACGTTCTCATCTGCAGTGGCCAAACACGGTGTGGAACACCATATTACCACAGAGGGCCCCCCAGTCTATGCCCGGGCCCGGCGCCTCGACTCAGCCAAGCTGGCAATCGCCAGGGGGGAGTTTTCCACCATGGAGCGACTTGGCATTGTGCGCCGCTCGAACAGCCCGTGGGCTTCTCCATTACACATGGTTACAAAGGCTGGCGGAGGTTGGCGCCCATGCGGCGATTTCCGTCGCCTTAATAACGCCACAACCCCCGACCGGTACCCTGTTCCGCACATACAGGACTTCTCTACCCACCTGGCAGGGGCTGTCATCTTCTCCAAGGTGGACCTGGTGCGCGGTTACCACCAGGTGCCGGTCCATCCACGGGATGTGCCAAAGACAGCTGTCATTACACCCTTTGGGCTTTTCGAATTCCTAAGAATGCCTTTCGGGCTCATGGGGGCGGCGCAGACGTTTTAGCGCCTGATGGACTCTGTGCTCCAGGACATGCCATTTTTGTTTGTGTACTTGGATGGCATTCTTGTAGCCAGTACGTCCATAGAGGAGCACATGACACACCTCCAGCAGCTGTTTGAGCGGCTCAGTAAACACGGCCTCATCGTCAACCCGACCAAGTGCCAGTTCGGGCAGTCCTCCATCACTTTCCTCGGACACCATGTCGCTCCACAGGGAGCCACCCCACTCCCCGCCAGGGTGGAGGCCGTGGCCAGTTTTCCTCGTCCCTGCACCGTACGGGCTCTACAGGAGTTCCTGGGCATGGTGAACTTTTACAACCGGTTCCTTCCCCATGCTGCCCACCTCATGCGGCCCTTGTATGAGGCCCTGCAGGGCAAAGTGCCCAAGGACGAGTTAGATTGGTCCTCGGGGATGGACAGCGCTTTTGGGGCTGCCAAGAACGCGCTAGCCAACGCTGCTCTGCTGGCGCACCCCTCTCCCACTGCCCCGGTCGCCCTCACGACAGACGCCTCTGACTATGCAGTGGGGGCGGTGTGCGAGCAGTGGGTGGGCGGTGCCTGGCAGCCACTGGCCTTTTTTAGCAAACAGCTCCGCGACAACGAGCGTAAGTACAGTACTTTCGACAGGGAACTGCTGGGTCTGTTCCTCGCCACCAGGCACTTTAGATTCCTGTTGGAAGGCCGCCAGTTCACTGCCTTTGTGGACCACAAGCCGCTAACTTTCTCCATGGCCAAGACCTCGGAGCCGTGGTCGGGACGTCAGCAGCGGCAGCTATCGGCGATCTCCGAGTTAACCACGGACATTCAGCACGTGGCGGGCAAGGACAACTTTGTCGCCGACTGCCTCTCTCGGGCGGTCATCGGGTCCGTCCACTTGGGACTCGATTATGCCGCCATGGCGGCAGACCAAGCCACGGACTCGGACATTCAGGCCTATCGGACGGGTCCTACCGCACTGCAGCTGGAGGATGTGGTGTTCGACACAGCTAACGCCACTCTCCTCTGCGACGTCTCCACTGGCCAACCGCGCCCTATGGTGCCTACGGCCTGGCGGCGCCGGGTTTTTAACATGATCCACAGCCTTTCCCACCCAGGTGTGAAGGCCTCGACTAAGCTGGTGGGGGTCAAGTTTGTGTGGCCTGGCCTCCGGAAGGATGTTAGGACCTGGGCTAGCTCATGTGTGGCGTGCCAGCGTGCCAAGGTGCACCGCCATACCAAAGCCCCTTTGGCACCGTTTATAGTGCCGGAGAGGCGGTTCGACCATGTGAATGTGGACCTGGTGGGCCCCCTGCCCCCCTCCCATGGATATACTCACCTCCTCACCATGGTGGACAGGACCACCAGGTGGCCGGAGGCTGTTCCACTGTCCTCCACTACGGCGGCGGAGGTGGCCCGGGCGTTCATCGGCTGCTGGGTGGCCCGTTTTGGCACACCGGGGGACATCACAAGTGACAGGGGCCCCCAGTTCACTTCGGAGCTCTGGACTGCAGTTGCGGAGCACCTGGGGGTGAAGATCCACCGCACTACGGCGTACAACCCGCAGGGCAACGGACTTTGCGAGCGGTTCCATAGGGACATGAAGGCCGCTCTTCGGGCTGCCCTTACGGATGGCGCCTGGGTTGACCGCCTCCCGTGGGTCTTGCTTGGTCTTCGTTCTGCCCCCAAGGAGGACCTCCAGGCCTCGTCCGCCGAGCTGGTGTACGGCCAGCCGCTGCGGGTCCCTGGGGAGTTTCTTCCGGGGGCCACAGCGTCCTGGTCCGTCGCCTCCCATCGAGCAGTGTCCCGGGGTGTTGCCGATGCCCTTATTCCCATTCCAACATCCCGCCACTGCCTTCCCCAGTCCTACGTCCCCAGGGACCTGCCATTGGCCAAATATGTTTTCATCCGGCACGACAGCCATCGGACCCCGCTGCAGCCCCCTTATGACGGGCCTTTCCGTGTCTTGGAGGCAGGCACTAAAAACTTTGTTGTGGACATGGGAGGCAGGCCAGAGCGGGTCACTATAGACCGTCTTAAGCCTGCTCACTTGGACAAGGACGAACCAGTTAAGTTGGCCCTACCCCCGCGGCGGGGGCGCCCCCCGGTTTCGGCTCAGACCCCTGCCCTATCCTCTGTTCCGGCCTTGGCCCCTTCCGTGGCCCGGCCGCTGGTTCCACTTATCTCCCTTAGTCCCCCTCTGGTTAAGCGCAGTCGGTTCGGTCGCTTGATCCGTCCCCCTCCACGTTGACTATTTCATGCTGTGATCTGTTCACTGATGGACTGTTCACTGGCTATTAATTAGTTGCAGTTTTTGTATTGGTGAATTCTGGGGGGGCCTGTGTGGTGACCTATATTAAGAGACATTCACCAAGGTGGGCTTGTGCCTTTAAGCGTGTGGGTTGTACTGTTTAGGGGACAGGTTAAATACCACTTCCGGTTCCGGGTTAACTTTGTTGTTATTGGTAAATGCTATGTGAGTGAGAAGTAAAGTACCTCAACTCGAACCACGTCTCTGGCTCGCTACTTTCTTATCGCCACAACACAAACTAAAAACCGATATTGTCTGAATTACTAGAAGAAAGAAATGCACCACCTTTGGCTGATAGTAATTTATTAATTTCTTAGGATTTCTTTTGGTCTAATAAATGTTTAAGGTTCTTAGATGGATCCCCTGCTGCCTCCTCTTCCTTTTCTTCCTCCTCCTCCTCCTCCTCCTCCTCCTCCTCCTCTTCCTCCTCTTCCTCCTCTTCCTCTTCCTCCTCCTCCTAATCCTCCTCTTCCTCCTCCTCCTCCTCCTGCTCCTAATCCTCCTCTTCCCCCTCCTGCTCCTCCAAATCAAATCAAATAAAATGTATTTATAAGGCCCAACAACACACGTTAATGTCCCCATGGGCCGTACAGGTCTTCTTTAAACAAGTCAAGAAGAAAACATAACAATAAGTCAAGAACAGAACAAGAACACCATAAAGTCCAACAAATTTAAAATAAATGAAAGAATGCAATAAAAGAATGCAAGCACTCCCAGACATACCCCACGCGAAGGTAAGGAAAAACTCACTAAAACCTAACAATAGGGAAAAATGCTCCACAGGCAGTGTGGAGGAGAGAAACCTTAGAAGGGCCATTCAAGGGGGGATCTGTCTCCTCTTCCTCCTCCTCCTCCTCCTCCTCCTAATCCTCCTAATCCTCCTCTTCCTCCTCCTCCTCCTAATCATCCTCTTCCTCCTCCTCCTCCTCCTCCTAATCCTCCTCATCCTCCTCTTCCTCAACTTCCTCCTCCTCCTCTTCCTCCTCCTCCTAATCCTCCTCTTCCTCCTCCTCCTCCTCCTGCTCCTAATCCTCCTCTTCCTCCTCCTCCTGCTCCTAATCCTCCTCTTCCTAATCCTCCTCCTCCTCCTCCTCCTCCTCCTCCTCCTCCTCCTCCTCCTCCTCCTCCTCCTCCTCCTCCTCCTCCTCCTCCACGGAGAGCAGCGTACTGGCTCATGTAAAATGGCAGGCCATGCATTATGCAGCAGCTTAGGCCTTTGCACGGGATCTTCATGTCCTTGGCTGCAGTCCACCTGTCGCTGCTCTGGTCGTAGTGCTCCATGTTGGAGATGGTGGTGGAGCCACTGGAGCCTCCGACCACGAAGAGCAGGTCGTCCAGCACCGCGATGCCAAAGTATCTGCGGGGGGTGAGCATGGCGGGCAGGGCGCTCCAGGAGTCAGTCAAGGGGCTGTAGGCCTCCGCGCTACACAGGACGTGTCCACGGTCCCACCCTCCCACCTGAGGACAGCACACATGAGAGGAATGTTTTAGTGTGTGGCTCAGGCAGGCAGGCAGACACTGTATTAATCCATTTAGGGAAATGAGGGCATCACAGAAGCATTGAAAGTCAAATGATACATATCTATAAAAATATTGAGTATAAAGCATTTGTCTCTGTGTGCACCTACCGCATAGACTTTTCCTCCGAACGCAGCGACTCCCAGACTCCTACGCCTGCTGCTCATGGGGGCGATCAGAGTCCACTGGTCGGTGTCTGGGCTGTAGCACTCAGCTGTGGACAGACACTCCGTCCAGTTGACGCCACCACAGATGTAAACCTGTAATAAGAAAGAATATTCTAATTTAGTTTATATATTCCATTTGATTTAATTCTACCTTAATTGTCTGTTAATGTTGATGCACCAAAGGACCCAGACACATCTTTTGTTTGTGCAAGCTTACTTTGCAATAAAGACATTTATGATTTCTGATCTAACGTTCCTTGTGTTCATCTAGCACCCTGTGTCCCTCAGTTCCACCCACCTTGCCCTGGAGGGCTGCTGCCCCGGCGGCGATCTTGCGCTCCAGCATGGGTGAGATCAGTGTCCACTGGTTGGTTTCAGGCTCGTAGCGCTCGGCTGTGTTCAGTACCACGTGTCTGTCGGACCCTCCCATGGCGTAGATACAGCCGTCCAACGCGACCACGCTGAGGTGATGGCGGCGTGAGTGCATGGGAGCCACCTGCAGCCAGCTGCGAGTGACGGGGTTGAACCTGCGCACACTGCTGAGAGCCTCTCCGCGGACGTCGAGGCCACCGATGCAGTAGACCAGACCGTGGAGATAAGCGGTGCCATGGAAGGCCCGGGGACTCTCCCCCTGAACGCTCACGTCCATCCATCCACCAGCTCGGATATCGTAAGCTACCATGGTCAGGATGCCGCCACCCGAGCCTCCGATGGCCAATAGGACCTCCTGGGGCAGGCGTGGACGCATCAGGGGGTTTGGGAGCCTGTCGGAGCCAGAGGGGTTCAGGACGCTGAGGATGAGCGGCCTGCAGTCGTGGCTTTCCCTCACCACAGGGTTGTTCTGGACGTTGTTCAGGAAGTAGTCAGGCCTCATCAAGCCCATGCGAACCTGGGAAGAGACAAGCAGACAGCGGGTACAACTTAGACATCGGTTGTAGACGGTTTCTGTTGCTAGGGAACAGTTTGGACCCAAATGTTTGAGAACCACTGTACTAGGGAACCTAGTGTTGTTTTAAGGGGAGACCACCCACCTAAAATACCCTTTTCCTTATTTTGGGGAAATTTTTAGATTTTTGTATAATGTTGCCCCTTTACATGTCTTCTTTCAAACTAGTGACAAGACAACTTAAAAAAAAAAACATTTAGTTGCTTATTTTGCTTCATTTTGCATGATTGCATCCATAAATGTGCACATATTGAATGGGGAAGTGCCTCATTTGCATATATAAACATAAAATTCAGAAAACTTGCAATATATTTTTTCTTAGTTTATATGTACATAACAAACTGGGAAAGTTTCATAGTGATATCTATTCAAATATGTATTTTGCCTATTAGGGGCTACAGTAATCGGTTGTGTTGTTTGTTACTAAACTGTTACTACTACTACATCATTATTATTATTATTATGTTATTATGTTATTCAGTTATCAGGCATGTGTTTAGGTTGTCTATTACTAATGGTTTGATTGGGTGTTGTGTTTGTAAATAGCGGTTTCAAATAAAAAATGTATGGCATTTTACAATACAGAACTTTGAAGGCGTTTTCTCAAAGGGTAGACATGTACCATTTCCCTAGCATCGCACACACCAAACTTTCCACCTTTATTCATATCTATATCCTGCTTCTTTGTGCCAAATGGTTTGTTGATATGTCATACATAGCCTGATTTACAGACAATACAAAACTTTAAAGGTGTTTTTCTCAAAACGATATTTTATGAGTTTGTATTACAGATAAAACAAAAAATCTCAATTTCTCTAGTACCTCCACACACCAAACTGGCCACGTTTCCTCCTATCCATATACCACAACTTTCTGCTAGAGGATTTTTTGATATATCACTCATCCAGATTTTTAGAACATTTTATACAAAAAATCTATGCAAAGAAAATATTTTTTATGACTAGGGGGACAAAAAAATTTCATAAATTCCTGTTCGGGTGGCATATCAAAAATCCTCTAGCAAAAAGTTCGGTATTTAATGTAGTAACATGAAAAACCATGAAAAAATATCTATATATCATCAATTTTTTCTAAATTCTGTTTGGGGTAACATGCAAAAAGGGGCCATTTTGATTAGACCACGCCCCTTTTTGGGTAATAAAAGTATGCAACCAAATTTTTTTTTTTTACTATTCTAAACAATTAAGATATTTGCAAATGATTTCATCCTTTATTTTTTTTCCCTATCTAGGTGGGTGGTCTCCCCTTAATGTAATGCACAGTAATACAATTAGTTACCTTGGGCAGCAGCAAAGGGATGTGTGTTTTACGCTCCTCACGGGAGTGGTCAATCCAACGGAGGACGGCCTCGAACACCGTCTCCTCGCTCTTCACATTCAGATCATCCCTCTCGATGATGTCCACCAGTTGCTGCAGGGACAGCTCCACAAACTCCTGTGAGACGTGCAACATCTCCTCAAAGTGGCACACGATGAAGAGATGGGCCTTGCGTCTCAGGTCAGGGCAGCAGTAGATGTTCACGAACCTCCAGATGCCGACACAGTTTTCCAGAGACAGCTGGCCTTCTAGGAAGTCAGAGCACGCTCCTACTATGCCAGTGACGCGAAGCTGGTCTGCAGCCACCAGAAGCTCTTCCACGTTCTCTGCTGTCACCGGCACAAAGCGTGTGTAGGAGTACTCTATGATGAGCTGCATCATACCCGGGGACACCCCAGGGATAGTGTGGACTGCTTCCTCTGAGTCGCTCCAGCGAGTGAAGAGGGCTCTGTGGGACGCAGAGTATAGAGATATCTGATAAGTAAACAGTAAGCAACATTCTGTCCTGTGTAGTATATGTTCACTGTAGAAGTATAGCGTCTTAGCACAGTAGACGTATAGTATCTTTTTACAGTAGAAGTACAGTATAGTATCTGTTTACAGTAGAAGTACAGTATAGTATGTTTACAGTAGAAGTGCAGTATAGTATATTTTTACAGTATAAGTACAGTATATTATCTGTTTACAGTAGAAGTAGAGTATAGTATCTGTTTACAGTAGAGGTACAGTATAGTATCTGTTTACAGTAGACATACAGTATAGTATCTGTCTACAGTAGAAGTACAGTATAGTATCTGTTTACAGTAAAAGAACAGTATGGTATCTGTTTACTAACCAAGCTAACCTGAACCAAGCTAACCTGAACCAAGCTAAGCTGAACCAAGTTAACCTGAACCAAGCTAACCTGAACCAAGCTAACTTACCTGAAATAGTCACTGCAGTCACACAGGAGGGCCTTGTGGGCATTCAACTCAGTGCTGTTGACTTTAATAACCACATCACAGAACCTTCCCTCCAGAGGCAGCTCATTAAGGATTGTACAGGACATTGTTTCCTTTTCCATGTGGGGATTAAATTGTATCTACAGAATATATTCAAGCTTACAGAAAAATAGCCGGAAACAACAAGTGAGATCTTCACTTGTCTTCTTAGATCTGAGAACTTCTGAGAGAATTGTTGAATATTGTTCTAGAATGCTCTATTATGACATCATACTGTGACATCACAAATGTTCTAGAATGTTTGATTATGACATCATACTGTGACATCACAAATGGTCTAGAATATCTATTATGACATCATACTGTGACATCACAAATGTTCTAGAATGTTTGATTATGACATCATACTGTGACATCCAGTGATGGGAATAACGGTGTTTTAAATAACAGCGTTCGTTTTTTCAGTAATCTTAATAACGCTGTTACCGTTATTAAAACTAATCCAACAAACAACACAAGGGAGCAGTCAACGACAGACCGCAGGTCCATGAGCGTTTTTTGTTCAGGGCACTATAGTGGCACTACTCTGCTGACATAGTGCTGCACCTCCTGGTTTAATAGCACCGTCTTCAGGTGCTCAGAGTCAGAGATATATATCTGTATGTCATGCATGTCTTAAATGTCATGATTAGATTTGTTTAGATGATTAGATTAGATTCTTATATCTGTATGTTGTGTATGTCATAAATGTCATGAATTGAAAATGGGGGACCTGATGTAAACAAGACGAAAGTCTCTCTCTGCATCCCCTTAACAATTGTGTGTATTGAGCTGTACTGTACTGTACCCATTCTGCAATCTGTTAATTAAAATGTTCAATCAATCAGCATATATTCGTTATTTATTTTTGGTATAGTGCTTAACAAGCATAATTTAATGTTGCCCAGTTGTGGCCTGTTGAGGGGCAATACATATCAAAAGTTCAAAAAACATCTATTGTGTTTGTATTTGTATGATCCACTATATAAACATAGTAATTATAATATCTACATACATGGCATTTGATTGGAGGCTAGTCTCACTTTGTCCCACAGCAACATTAAAATAGTTTAGATTTGTGTGTTGTTTATGTAAAAAATTTACTTGAAAGTAACGCAATAGTTACTTTCTGAAGTAACTAGTTACTTTTATAATTTGTAACTGAGTACGTAATTTAGTTACTTTTTGGAAGAAGTAACTAGTAACTGTAACTAGTTACTTTTTAAAAGTAACTTGCCCAACACTGGCTCTATGTGTGTAGAGGTAGGTACAAATAATAATTTTTCTTATTCCTTTTCATGTTCCTTTCGGCCATGGAATTTGGTGGATCATATATGTACTGTTGGACTGTGGTAATTCCATGTACGAATAAATAAATTATGATGATGATTATGATTTTATTACGGATCCCCATTAGCTGGTGCCATGGCAACCAGCTAGTCTTCCTGGGGTCCACACAAAAAAACATACAAAAACAATTATTGCAAAACAGAATTATTAAAAGCCAGTACTCAACATACAATACACAATGAAATTGATGATGAATTCAAAATATTAATAGAAACTGCAATGAATTGGATTGTGATAGAAGCTTCATTCTCAGTTATTTGACAACTGGACAACTTTCTCACAACAAACCTTTTTCAATCTTTTATATTTTAAGAAAGCCCATAATTCTTGCATTGAAAGTGAATTGACCTATCTCAAACCCGCCCTCTTTTCTTGATCTTCCAATCACAACTGTTACTTTCCTCGGACAAAGGACAAACAATGTTTGTCTGAGGGAAGCGACTGTTGTGATTGGAGGATCAAGAAAAGAGGGCAGGGTTTGAGACAGGATAATTCACTTTCAATGGAAGAAGTGGGCTTTCTTAAAATGTATGGTGGGATGTATGGGAATAGTATGGTAGGTTGCATGCATACACACACACAAAATGAAAACACAAAGGGGTGGGTGGGTGTGATATGCACAAAATATGCTCTGCCAACAAAATAAAACAAAAAAGGTTAAATGAAAAGAAGAAGTAAAAAAATTTAAATTAAAAAATCTCTAATTGCATGTTTGTAATGTGATCTGGCATGCAGAGATATGGTTATGAAATTGCAGTTTGAGTAACATCAATCGTACACTCTAAGAAGGAAAGATGCTCAAGACTACCAATTTTTTTTAATTTGGCTAATGATCTTTAATCTTATATAAAAAGATCATTTATATAAGGTCCTGAGATGGAGTTGTATTCAATCAATCAATCAAGTATAGTTATAGCTGGGCCGTTAACGGCGTTAACGTGCTGCGTTAACGCTATACTAGTATCGCGCGATAATATAATTAACGCATTAATCTAAAAAAAATATATGTTTTTTTTCTTTTTTGTTTTTACATTTTTTTTTCTACCTTTATTTACCCAGGGTAGGTTCGCTGAGCACAGATGTTCTTTTCCATTCACACCTGGGAGCTGCCCAGTACAACCACAGTTGACACCATTGGCCACTGAGCAACTCCACTGGAGCAGTTGATTCAAGCCATGTCACATAGTTCAAGTTTGAAATGATTCTTTCTGTTTTGCTCCTGAGAGTGTGCTAGATACTGTACTGTACTGGTAATATTATGTATTTGTGTTAACTTCTGAATAAAACAACTTATTAAACACAAGTACATCTTATTGAACATTATTTTGATATTTCATTACCAATTATCATAGCAAAACAGCTTTTTCAAACAGTCTGTAATGCATTTTGGAAACGGGAGATGGGCTCATGGTGTAATGGGCCACCTGGCCTGAGAAACATAAGGAGGAAAGAAAAAGTAAGGACTTACTTCTGGTCATTATTTGGGTAGAACACACATATTTTGAATGCCTTCGGCAGTTTTTTTTTTTTTTTTGGGCCATTTTAATCTAGATTAATCTAGATTAAATCCAGGATTGCAGATAGATTAATCTAGATTAAAAAAATTAATCTATGCCCACCTCTAATATATATATATATATATATATATATATATGTGAGGTTTTGTCCGCTCCCCACCCACACGCTCCGTTCCTTTAAGGTACTTTGTTGAGTAATTGCATTCCCCGCCACGCTCCGTTCCTTTAAGGTTCTGTGAGGATTCTGTGATGATTGGTCCGTGGCCGAACGCACACTTCTAAGTCAAGTATCAATTACCATCACGCACCTGATGTGTGTTCTAATCAGCGCCCCAGAGGGCTTTATATACTCTGTTCCCCCTAATATCGATGGTTGGATCGTTTTGAATATTCCCTGCATCTGCCTTTCTTTCCCGTCGCTGTCTGTTGCTCCCCAGGACTCTCGTCAAGTATCCCTGTTGGAGAACCTGATTCCCCGTACGAAGCTACGCCTCGTTTATCTGCCCGCTTTACGCGTTGCGCTCTGGTGAGTTTTTGGAAACAGTCCTTTTTGGATCACTCGTTTTTTGTGTGTTTGTGAAACACAGAAGAGATCCCGTTTTTGTTATACTGTTCTCACCTATTTTTTGTTGTTGGATTTACACCTTGGATTACCGTATTGTTTTTTCTCTGGACTCTGCTAACTGTGTGTATCACACCGAAGATCAAGTCACTTGGATAATTGTTTGGATCAGTCACCTCTCTGTTATCTGTTGTGCGCTGAGCTAACTGGGATTTCTCTCTCCCCCTCCGTTTCCACCTGGAGTGTATGCTGGGGGGATCTGCAGAGCGGCTCAGACGTCACAAGCAAATTCCTCACCATCACCGTCTGGGAGAATCTGCAGAGCCGCAAGACATTCTTCACATGCCAGATTCCCCGTTTGTTCTGTTTTCCACCTAATTCAATCTTGTGACTCTGTGAATAAACACGCCCTTGTTTTTGGCTAACTCCGAAACAACTCTCTCTGTGCCGTTGCGCTTGGGGTCGGTTACAAACCCTAACAATATATATATATAATTATTATTATTATTATACAACTCCGGGACCATCAGAACATCAGAACATCAGGACCAAATGGAACTCAACAATGTAAGTTTGAGCCGGTTCTGATCCTCGATTATCACCGTCCAACTTGCTTCCAAAGTCTAGAATCAGTAATAGTTCTAAACTGGACAGTACCAAGAACAAGAACCATCAATGGTACTTTCTGGAATCATTACAGTACTGTACCACAGAGGTACTGAATAACCCTTTGGAACCACTAAGTTCTATATGGAACCACTGATGGTTCTACTAATAGCAGTGAAAACCATTTTAAGGTTTCAAACGGTTCTTCAAATAGTAAAGGTTTCCACACACATTATTAAAGGGGCACTTCAGAGAAAGCGTACAATAATACAGTTCCAAAAAGCAATGCTGATGTATTTTGCACATAATCTCTCACATATCCCAAAAAGATGAACACTTTTGTACACGTTAATTTAGTTTGACAGTTATTGAGAGTACATTTGTTTGAATATGGCCACCAGTGATGTCACCAGGGAGATTGTGTTGTGTTAATTATATAACACCATGAAATGATGTACTGTATGTAGAGGAAATAATAGCAATACCTTGTCTTATAGGTACTGCTACCTTATCATTTAATTATATAATTATTATTTGGGCTGTACTTAAGCATTACATCACGCGCAGGAGTGGTTTGTGAACAATAAACCATGCCCGAGGCGCAGCCGAATAATACTTGTACTTGGGTGTGCCAGACAGTGTGAGAGAGTGAGCAAGGAAGAAGAAATGTAAAATAAAATTGCAAATAATCAATCAATCAATCCGTGATTTTTCTTTTGTTCCACAATGACTCATGACCCATAGATTACACAATCCAACATTGTGTAAGAGACTAAGACATTCGCTGTGACAGAATCTGTTTATATTTAGTCGTTATGACGCTATCAACATATCCATTTGTAAAGATTATTGTCCCCTCTCCTCTCCTCCCCTCTCCGCTCTCCGCTCCCTCTACAAAGTCGAACGGCGGAGTGATAGTGATTCGGTTGTGGGCGGGTCCTGGGACCAAGAGCGTGGAATTGTGACAGATACATACATGTAAATTGACTGTTTCAGCCAATCAGAATCGAGAAATTTGCATGCCGTTGTATAATTGTACACAACTCAAGGATTCAATGTCGCTGATGACATCATGGTGGCCATATTAAAACTCACTTACTCTCAATAACAATGTCAAACTAAATGAATGTGTGCAAAACTGTTGAGTTTTTGGATGCGTGTGAGATTATGTGCAAAATAAATCTGTATCGGTTTTGGTGAATTGCCCCTTTAAGTTAACAAAGAACCTCTGAAGAACCATCGTTTGAGTGTTTGATATTTACTTGAAAAACGTCACACCATCGTGCAATAAAAACAAAAAAACAATACTAGTGTAACTGAGGGGTACAATTCCCTGACTGTATTAATCAAGTACTGATATCATTGAATCACTACCGACTTGTACATTGCTGGCCAACACCGTACAAAGGTATTCTAGATGACGACACTCGCACAATAACAGGTTTTCCACTCAAAATACTCGTTTACAATATTTATTACATAAAAGGGATATTACATTTATCATTTGGTCACTTTGGTCGCTTATAAGGCAAATAGAATGTGCAGGTAAAGCAATATGAATATTAAGTGATTATCTAGGGATCTTCTGGGATAGGGGTACTACCGGTTGTAAGCCAGCAGAGGGGGCCAAAGCTCTATGCAAGTCCAGGGTTCAAGGAGCGATGTCCCCTGGAGCAGCGGGGAGAACAGTGGTGATCCCAGGGTGCGCTCCGCGCAGATGAGAGCCGTCGAGCCTCTGTTACGACAGAGACAGGCTTGAGTGATGGTCTCACGGGCAGGTGTAAATCCCACAGTAGCAGTGGGGTAGGCGGTTCTCTGTTCCAGCAGCTTGGTCAAAGCAATGAAGAAGAATAATCCTTGCCCGGAGAGTGGCACTGCTGGCGGGGTGTAAGTCCTCCGTGGTGCTGCTGCTCCGGTGTAGATATCCTCTCCGGTGCGGTAGTGCACGGCTGAACTTGACGTTACTGTACTATTAGCACGCGGCAATAAGTGCTCTATTATAGACACACAATTACCCCCTTCACGTGGTCTTTGACTCGTAATGAAGGTTTACTAATATATAGAGAACGATACGACAAACAGACGTATTTAGGATAACACGAGGCTCTATCTTGGGGCATGCGAGCCCTGTTATACCGCACGTTGCGTAGTGGGTAAGGCTTTACTTAGTAACTGAACCAGACTGAACTGAAGGCGAACTGAAGAGGAACTGCAAGGGGGGTTCTGTATTCTTGCGCCATATTTATATCCACGGTGGACAAATAGTGCCTATCTCATTTCTGTCGCCTCTTGGTCTCGTAGCCGTGGGCGAAAAGCGGGCATGTTTGGGCGAGTCCCGGCGGCAGCTTTCAAGTCAGCTCGAGTGGGCAAGGCTTTACTCGGTGCCTGGTGCCAGGGGGGTCGCTTCCAATAGAGGAATGAATATTATGGTCTGTCCTGCTAGACTAAAGGGATATTCAGTGCATATTGTACAAGGAATATACAGGGGATATCAAACGACATACAAATATTATACATGGGATCTCAGGCAATAAATATATATATTCGGTTTAATCTGAGCCTTTGTAACAGCCGCCCCCTAATTAGTCCCACCTAATTAGCTAAGCAGGGGCAGATTAACCGCACTGTCCACTACTCAATGTCTGTGAGGGGTCGGTCAGTTCACAAAGTCAGGGGTCATGGTCGTCATTAGGCAAGTCGGGGAGCCTTGGCGACTCGATCAGCCTCGCCACGGGTCGGTTGTAGATCCGCCCTTGGCCGAGCACTTCTGCCACTCTGACCTTTCCGTCGGCACCAGTGGTCACTTTGCTTACGCGGCCGGCCGGCCACGCAGCTCGGGGTGGTGACTGGTCTATGGTCATGACGGCTGGACGGGATGAAGGGGGGCTTAGGAGGGAGCGGGCCTGAGACTGCTTTGATCTGGGCTTGGCTGTGCTTTCTCCTCCTCCTCCGTCTGTTTCGTTTGTTCGCTCTGTACCCCGTGTGAGGAGGGGCCGGTCCCGGCCGCCCCGTCAAGGAGTCGCTTGGGGTGCTGGGTTCGAGGTCAGCTACGTCTGAAGCGCAGCTGAGGGGGGTGGAGTTCCGAACTCCCTCTGGTACCCACGGTTCTCTCCCGGGCCTCTCGCTTAATGTCAGTAGCCTCTGCTGTATGGGGGAGAGGCCGGTGTCTTCTTCTGTTGCTCTGGAGTGGAAGCAGCTAGTGGCTGCGGTTCGGTTGAGAGATTTAGCGAGGGGCCCTTGTAATGTCCATCCTAGGCGGGTCTCGACTGCTGCAGGACAACCTCTGGGTCCTGTATGGACCCGGTCTATCGGGACTATGAGTTCTGCATGGTCGGAGCCTATCAACAGGGTCGGGGTAGCGCCGTCCATGAGCGGGATAGGTAATTGGCGCAGGTGCACATATTTATCCATCAACTTGGTGACAGGGTAGGTGTACTGCGAGAGTCCTATTTCTTGGCTGGTGAAAGCATTTGTGATCTTGTACCGTCGCTCTGGCTGCCCGCTTGCTGCGATAGTGAAGGAGACATTCTCGCCCTTTATCGTCTTTAAATCTCTCCTTATTGTCCGAATCGTCATTTGGTTCTCGCTCCCCCGCAGTCCCAGCTGGGCCGCAGCGGACGCGAGCAGAAGGGTCTTCTCTGACCCGTCATCAAGGACGGCGTAAGTGTCCATGACTTTGTCCCCGTGGCTCAGGAGCACTCTGACCACTTTGAGGAGCACTCGGGGGGTCTCGCCGTGCTGGTCAATGTGGAGCACTCCTGTGGGTGGTGACGTAGACTCTATGTGGTACGAGTCGCACCTTGTCCGCCAGTGTCTGCCGTAGCAGTCGGGACAGAAGGGAGCGGTCTGGTGGAACTTCGGTTCTGGTGCCACCGCCTCGGCGTGGTACATGACCGCGACGGGCCCACTCTGTTGTCCTGGGTGACGCTTGTTGATGTCGTGCAGGACCTCCAGGTGGGTGCCACCGCACCTGCTGCACTTTTTCTTCAGGTGGCACTCAGCTGCTAGGTGGCTGCGCGCGCAGCGGAAGCAGCGGCGGTGGTCCTTGACCCACTGGCTCACATCATCCGTGGTCAGCTTCTTGAAATCCTCGCACTGGTGGAGCCGATGTTCTCCCCCACAGTACTGGCACTCAATCTTCCACTGGTCCTCTTTCGTCGAGGGGGTGTTGTGGTTGGAGTGCTGCGGTACTGACTCTGATTGGTGCATGACAGTCACCGATCTTCTTCCATCATTTATTCTCCTGGTTCCTTCTCTGGAGCCAGGGGTGCTCCGTCCGAATGTATCTAGCCGTAAGCTGCTGACTTCTCTCTCCAGGAAGTCGGCTAGATCGAGGAGGTTCGGTTCGGGGCCATTAGGGTCTCGGTGGTCTCTCTGCCGCCTAAAGCGCTCCTGTCGGGCGGGCGGTAGCTTCTCCAAGATCCTCTCTACATTTGAGTTGGCGTATAGTTCATGCCTACCCTTTTCCCTCTGCGCTCCCAGCATCCCTACCAGGGACTGCACTCTGATGGACAGGTCGTCCAGTGCTCGATTGTCTGTGGCTGGGGGTAGGCGGTCAATATGCCTTATCTCTTCTATCACGTAATCCCATATACGTCCATATCTCTGGTCCAGCGCTGCAAGGGCCGCTGTGTATGGTGTCGAAGAGGAGGCGTAGGCCAGCGCTATATTGTGCGCTCGCGGTACTTTCAGGTGCTTCAGTAATATTGCATACTTGTGGCGTTCATCAGCGACATCCACCATCATTGTCTCTAGGCACATCCGGAGCTCCGTGTACTGTGCTCGATTCTCATAGACGAAGTCTGGGATTGACGGCGTGGCAATGTATGACGCTGTGGGTGACTGATACATCGGTGAGCGTTGGGGGAGAGGCCTCCTAGGCGAGTCTCCTCTGGCGTGTCGTCTTGGGCTGGTACTTGGTGGGTACCAAAGGTCGGGTACCCAGGTGCTGTTCCTCGGGGCTGACGGTGCGTCAAACTCACCCGTGAGTTGAGTTGGGGGTTTGTAGCGCAGGGCCTCGGGGCTGACTTCTGGGCTGTACTGGACCTCCTGGTCCTGAGTACGTTGCTGCGGGTCGGGGCTGTACTGGGCCTCCTGGGCCAGAGCACGTTGCTGCTGGTCGGCTTGACACTCCTCTTCCTCCTCATCTCCCTCTGCTAGGACCTGGAGTCGTCTGTTCAGTCTCTCGGCATGGTCCGGTTCCGTTACCCGGTTGCTGGGTCTCGTATGGACCGGCTGGGGAGGGGGTTCGGAGACGTGGACAGGATCCTCCTGTAGGCGGGGTTCGGAGACGTGGACAGGATCCTCCTGTAGGCGGGGTCCCGGGTCGCTTCGTCGGGTAGGGGAATGTGTCCTAGACCCATGTCTTGACGACCTCTGGGAGCTCTGTGCGGAGTGAGGGGGTGTCGCCATGGCAACCAGTTTGTCCATCAGCTCCGCCTGCAGCCGGTCGCGCTCTTCCTCGCGCCGGGCATGGGCTGCGTCACGCGCTGCTTCGCGCTGGGCATTGGCGATGTCGCGCTGCGCGTTGGCACTGGCCTGGGCAGCGTCGCGCTGTGCGTTGGCGACGTCGCGCTGGGCATTGGCGCTGACATGGGCGGCGTGGAGCTGTGCATTTGCGCCGTCGGCGCGGCTTCTCTCGACGTCGCGCTGGGCATTGGCGCTGGCATGGGCGGCGTCAGCGCGGCTTCTCTCGATGTTCTCTTCTGTCTGGAGGCGTCTGGTCTCCAGTCTTATTCGGTCGTCCTCGCTCCTTTGTTGCGCCTGGAAGCGCTCTCGCTCGCCTGCATAATGTTCGCGCTCGCACGTCTGTTGCGCTTGAAGTCGATCGCGTTCGGTGGAGGCTGCCAGGGTGGCGATGAGTGCCTGCGCCAGCATCTTGTCCGCCTCGCTGGGGGAAGACGCCGTTCGGGGCGATCGGCTCCCGGCAGTACTTGTTGGAGATCCATTCTCCGGTTGCGTACCGAGGAGATCCGTCTCCTGGGTGCGCGTCTCTTTAGGGTTGTCTTCCTCCCGGGGCTGGTCGGGGACTACTTCTTGGGTAGTGTCTGGGGGTAAAGTCGTGTCAGTTCCCTCCTGGTCCCCACCGTGAGCTTGGTCAGTTACATTAGCACCCACTAGGGCCTCTGTGGTCGGGGTAACCTGGTTGTTAGGGTCGGACATAATTTTACTTTCTACTTTTTCCGCGTTTAACTTCCCTTTAAAGCTAGGTATTGGACTGACAGAGTATGCCTCTAGGTAGGGAGGTGGCTGTCGTCTGCGCTGCGGGCGATCTAGCTTAGGAGAACCGTTTGTGGAGTGTTCGTCATCGGCCAATTCCATATTAATATTATATTAATATTACGCTAATTATTATCTCGGCTATCGAAGGACCAATTGTAACTGAGGGGTACAATTCCCTGACTGTATTAATCAAGTACTGATATCATTGAATCACTACCGACTTGTACATTGCTGGCCAACACCGTACAAAGGTATTCTAGATGACGACACTCGCACAATAACAGGTTTTCCACTCAAAATACTCGTTTACAATATTTATTACATAAAAGGGATATTACATTTATCATTTGGTCACTTTAGATGCGCTTATAAGGCAAATAGAATGTGCAGGTAAAGCAATATGAATATTAAGTGATTATCTAGGGATCTTCTGGGATAGGGGTACTACCGGTTGTAAGCCAGCAGAGGGGGCCAAAGCTCTATGCAAGTCCAGGGTTCAAGGAGCGATGTCCCCTGGAGCAGCGGGGAGAACAGTGGTGATCCCAGGGTGCGCTCCGCGCAGATGAGAGCCGTCGAGCCTCTGTTACGACAGAGACAGGCTTGAGTGATGGTCTCACGGGCAGGTGTAAATCCCACAGTAGCAGTGGGGTAGGCGGTTCTCTGTTCCAGCAGCTTGGTCAAAGCAATGAAGAAGAATAATCCTTGCCCGGAGAGTGGCACTGCTGGCGGGGTGTAAGTCCTCCGTGGTGCTGCTGCTCCGGTGTAGATATCCTCTCCGGTGCGGTAGTGCACGGCTGAACTTGACGTTACTGTACTATTAGCACGCGGCAATAAGTGCTCTATTATAGACACACAATTACCCCCTTCACGTGGTCTTTGACTCGTAATGAAGGTTTACTAATATATAGAGAACGATACGACAAACAGACGTATTTAGGATAACACGAGGCTCTATCTTGGGGCATGCGAGCCCTGTTATACCGCACGTTGCGTAGTGGGTAAGGCTTTACTTAGTAACTGAACCAGACTGAACTGAAGGCGAACTGAAGAGGAACTGCAAGGGGGGTTCTGTATTCTTGCGCCATATTTATATCCACGGTGGACAAATAGTGCTCATTCTGTCGCCTCTTGGTCTCGTAGCCGTGGGCGAAAAGCGGGCATGTTTGGGCGAGTCCCGGCGGCAGCTTTCAAGTCAGCTCGAGTGGGCAAGGCTTTACTCGGTGCCTGGCGCCAGGGGGGTCGCTTCCAATAGAGGAATGAATATTATGGTCTGTCCTGCTAGACTAAAGGGATATTCAGTGCATATTGTACAAGGAATATACAGGGGATATCAAACGACATACAAATATTATACATGGGATCTCAGGCAATAAATATATATATTCGGTTTAATCTGAGCCTTTGTAACAACTAGTATGCCAAAATGTAAATGTTAAAAAGAGTATTTATTTAGTTTAGCAGAGGTATGTGAATAAAGAACATGGTATGAAGTGGTTTGTAAAACAATGACAATGTTTTTTTGTGAAAATGTAAAGACAAGGTGATAGGTAAAATGCAAACACAAGACACATAGGCCCCCCGGCCACGCCCTGAAACACTCTCCCCCCCCCCCCCCCCCCCCCGGCCACGCCCTGAAACACTCTCCCCCCCCCTCCCCCCCCCCCGGCCACGCCCTGAAACACTCTCCCCCCCCCCCCCCCCGGCCACACCTTGAAACACTCTCCCTCCCCCCTCCCCCCCCGGCCACGCCCTGAAACGCTCTCCCTCCCCCCTCCCCCCCCCAGCCACGCCCTGAAACGCTCTCCCTCCCCCCTCCCCCCCCGGCCACGCCCTGAAACACTCTCCCTCCCCCCTCCCCCCCCGGCCACGCCCTGAAACGCTCTCCCTCCCCCCTCCCCCCCGGCCACGCCCTGAAACACTCCCCCCCCCCCCCCACTGCTGGAGAATAATACATTCAGAGGATAATAATAATAATAATAATAATAATAATAATAATAATAATAATAATAATAATAATAATAATAATAATAATAATAATAATAATAATAATAATAATAATAATAATAATAATAATAATAATAATAATAATAATAATAATAATAATAATAATAATAATAATAATAATAATAATAATAATAATAATAATAATAATAATAATAATAATAATAATAATAATAATAATAATAATAATAATAATAATAATAATAATAATATATATTTATTGAATTTTATCTTTTGCGTTTTGGGAAATTGAGGACTTTGATTGCTTGAGCTCTTGTGTGGGACATATTATAATACTGTATTATATAAATTATAAATGATAAATGATGGACTGTTCCAGCTGATGCGGTATGGAAAGCGCCAGAACCACCGCGGCTGAAGGACCGTTTTTACCCCCAAGCCATCAGACTCGACAAGAGAGCCCACTGACGCCCCCCCCCATCCTCTCTATTTTAGATATATTTGATCTCATTCTATTCTAATTTAATTTAATTTATATTATTTGATGCTGCTATGGTTGCTATGGAAAACCACAACAAAGTGAATGTCACTATTTTTTTTCGCTGTAAAGCACTGAATGACGTGACGATACAAAGGAATCAGAATCTGAATCTGAAATGATATGTTATATATAAACTACCACCGTGTTGTTGTTTACGACAGACTTTCTGCTACAGCTTGTTTGTCCCGCCCCTTGTGTACCCATCCGTCCAAGTCTTTCATAGCAGAGCCATGTGTGCACTGTGCCAATGTTTGATTGATTGATTGATTTATTGATTGATTGAACATTTTATTAACAGATTGCAGAATGGGTACAATACAGTACGGCTCAATACACACAATTGTTAAGGGGATGCAGACCAGAGAAAGACTTTACATCAGGGTCCCCCATTTTCTACTCATAGTGACATTTATGACATACAAGATATACAAATATACAGTAGGCCTGTTTATTTACAGACAGAGTTTCTAAAAGAGAATATATACATTGGAGGGGGAGTAAACTGTACATTGGGGGGTTGGGTGGGGGTGGGGGGGGGGGATTGTGGGGGGGGGGGGGGGGGGGGTTGCGGATAACTGATGGTGGAAACGGTTGAAAAGGCAACATCGCCGACACAGAAAGATGATTACTGACAAAGTGTTTCACCTTGTGGAAGAAACCTCGCTCCTGACATAAACCAAGTCATGTATATCTCCAGGGTCTAGTTGAGCTGCGTCTCAGAATTGGCTATTTCGTTCGGTATATACAGTATATGTCACTGTAGCATTATGCTGCATGATTTTACGGTTGAAAAGTAAGCAGAAAATGTCATTTGTTTTCAGCCCACAGTTGGAGAATCACTGGTTTTGCCGGTATGTGTGTGTGTGTGTTTTTCGAGAGAGAAAGAGAGAGAGTTTCCTCAGAGCAGTTACACATTAAGTCAGAGAGAGTGAATGTCTGCATCAGAGAGAGGCATGTTTCAGTTCATGGCCCATGTTACATTCTCCTGTAAATGTACATGGGGGGTGTTTTTTTTATAATTACATAGATCCAGAAAGATGTGAGATGCTTATTTTTCCCGGCTCCTCAACAACCGTAGGTGATTTGTAAAGAGACCATAGCACCGGACATCCTCCCATTCCTAACTGCAACCATCAACTCCTCCCTCAACTCGGGGGTGGTCCCCACCTCCCTGAAACAAGCCAGAGTCACACCGCTCGTAAAAATAAAAAAAAACTGAACCCCACCGTCATAGGCAACTATCGTCCGGTCTCTCTTCTCTCCCTCGTTTCTAAAACACTTGAACGTGCTGTATCCAACCAACTCACTGATTATCTCTTACAGAATGACCTCCTAGACCCTAATCAGTCAGGCTTCAGGACTGGTCACTCCACAGAAACGGCCCTCATTGCGGTCACAGAGGCACTTCACATAGGGAAAGCGAAAGGCCTCTCCTCTGTCCTGATTCTCCTAGACCTGTCTGCAGCCTTCGACACAGTCAACCACCAGATCCTCCCTGCGTCCCTCGCAGGAATGGTAGTGGCTGCCTCTGCGCTGACATGGCTGATATCATACCTCAATGACCGCTCCTACCAAGTGTCATGGAGAGGGACCCTGTCGGCCACCCGCCCCCCTGCGGACGGGTGTCCCCCAGGGCTAGGTACTAGGACCCCTTCTCTTCCCCCTCTACACTAAATCACTGGGTAACATTATCACGTCTCAAGCCTTCTCGTATCATTGCTATGCCGATGATACTCAACTCTTCCTCTCCTTTCATCCCTCGGATATCCACATCTCTGAGCGGATCTCGGCCTATCTGTCCGACATCTCCGCCTGGATGACGACCAACCACCTCAAACTGAACCTAAGCAAAACAGAATTGCTTCACCTGCCGGCCAAATCCTGCCCCCTGACCGACATTTCCATCACAGTCGAGAATGCAGCTGTGACCGCGTCCCCGACCGCCAAGCACCTTGGTGTTGTCCTTGACGACCAGTTGAACTTCTCCGCTCACATCGCAGCGACAACCAGAACCTGCAGATTCCTCCTGAGCAACGTCAGAAGGATCCGCCCCTTCCTGACAAACCTACTGATCTCAAACCTATCGAATCTCAAACCTACCGAAGTTAGCCCATGTCACCCCACTTCTTAGGGACTTGCACTGGCTCCCCATTGCCACACGAATCCGCTTAAAGGCCCTCGGCCTAGCATATCACGCAGCGACGGGAACGGCTCCCCCCTACCTCCGGTCAAAGGTCTACACACCCTCAAGACCCCTACGCTCTGCATCTTCTGGCCGCCTCAGACCTACTCCTATCCGAGCTCCTGGAGAGTTATCAAAGAGAAGCCGCCTATTCTCGTTCCTTTCCCCACAATGGTGGAATGACCTTCCCACCACAGTTAGGACAGCCGAAACCCGTCCAATCTAAGTCTTCATATTGTTTGTGGATAGTAGTATAGATTTCCGTCTTCATATTGTTTGTGGATAGTAGTATATATTTCCGTCTTCATATTTTTTATGGGGGGGGAAGGGCACTTGGGGCAAAAGGGCAGGGGCGCAAGCCCCCCTTTGGCCCTATCTGTGCCCACCACTGCGACAGCACACACACACACACACACACACACGCACGCACGCACACACACACACACACACACACACACACACACACACACACACACACACACACACACACACACACACACACACACACACACACACACACAGACACACACACACACACACACACACACACACACACACACACAGACACACACACACACACACACACACACACACACACACACACACACACACACACACACACACACACACACACACACACACACACACACACACACACACACACACACACACACACACACACACACACACACACACACACACACACACACACACACACACACAGACACACACACACACACACACACACACACACACAAGACACACACACACACACACACACACACACACACACACACACACACGCACGCACGCACGCACACACACTCACACACACAAACAAACACACACACACACAAGCTACTCCCGCAGCATCCCTCACCTCATACATGTCAGCGTGATGTCAACTCCGGCCGCGGTGAGAGAGCGAGTCCATCCGTTCTCGGGGAGGTCAATACGGGGGACAGTTCCAGCCAATGATGCCGCACTCCCCCCCCCCCCCCCCCCCCCCCCGGCACGGTATCTCTCACCTGTCATCGGCGTCCAGACTCCATAACTTTGAATGATTATCCTGCGCAAGGTCAGTCCTCAGTCACCCGTCCCGGGGGAGGCTAGCGTATCTTACTATACCATCACAGGGAGCGCAGGGGAACTAATGAGGCTAACAGGAGCCAACACCTGCTCGGAATATATTTTCACCGCGAGCAAACATAATTTCCACGAGCGAAGCAGTATGTATATCAATAGGCCTGCGGTATGTATATCAATAAGCGTGCATTATGTTTATCAATAGGCCTGCGGTATGTACTGTATATCAATAGGCCTGCAGTATGTATATCAATAGGCCTGCAGTGTATGTATATCAATAGGCTGCAAGACATCATGCAGACTGTATTCAAATACATTTTATACACAAACTACTTCTCTCAAGTTCAAGATTTCAAGTTTTGTTTTATTTGTCACATAAAAGGTACGTTACGGTGAAATGCTTGGTTCTGTATGAGCCTCCTGAGATTGTGCTTCGTACAGTAAAAAAGTTAAAAGAAAAAAGACCAAACACTACAAAATATCCAATATACACTGCCAAAGTACAAACTAGAGTACAAAATGCAACAAATGCAAAAATGAGGTGGAGATGTAGTGCAACTATTTTAGTAATACATTGATACAAGTGTTAAAAAGTGTTAAGTGAGTGTTTAAAGTGAGTGTGTGTATGTGTGTGCAGTGAGTGTAGCCGGATGGTTAGTGATTCATAGCCATTGACTCGAGGATCATATTACATTTGAATCACTTTACATTCAACTATTACATTAAATGGTATTTTTTTGTTAGAATAGTCTCTGACCACAGCTGTTATCTCCAAACTGCCTTTTCCCTCCATAAACCTCCCTTGTCCCTCCAGGGCCCACATCCCACACCTCCACTTGACAGAGTTCTCCCTCTTCCAATGACTATTGAGTGTGTTATAAGAGCAGCTTTACCCCTAATCAAATATGGCTCAAGATTATTAAATTATATGGTGAATTGTGCCACGTTGCAGACAATCCTCCTTTCAGCAGAGCTGAACAAATACAATATATTACGTCCATGCTTAATACAGTGTTAATGAAAGTGTTTAATGACACTGGGATATACCTGTAATGTCTAATCAGTGAACGGCCGTGCGGAAGGTGAGGTCACATGTAATAGCATTATAATCTCCCTGTAATGATAGTGTCCATTTGCTACCCTTAATGAATAAAGATAAATGAATAAATTAGTATATTGAGTGATGATTTTTATACTAACTTAAGTAACTCAACTTACCAATAATGATGTAGTATAAGGAGGTAGCGTATCAATAATGATGTAGTATAAGGAGGTAGCTAACCAATAATGATGTAGTATAAGGAGGTAGCTTACCAATAATGATGTAGTATAAGGAGGTAGCGTATCAATAATGATGTAGTATAAGGAGGTAGCTTACCAATAATGATGTAGTATAAGGAGGTAGCTTACCGATAATGATGTAGTATAAGGAGGTAGCTAACCAATAATGATGTAGTATAAGGAGGTAGCTTACCAATAATGATGTAGTATAAGGAGGTAGCGTATCAATAATGATGTAGTATAAGGAGGTAGCTTACCAATAATGATGTAGTATAAGGAGGTAGCTTACCAATAATGATATAGTATAAGGAGGTAGCTTATAAATAATGATGTAGTATAAGGAGGTAGCTTACCAATAATGATGTAGTATAAGGAGGTAGCTTACCAATAATGATGTAGTATAAGGAGGTAGCTTACCAATAATGATGTAGTATAAGGAGGTAGCTTACCAATAATGATGTAGTATAAGGAGGTAGCTTATAAATAATGATGTAGTATAAGGAGGTAGCTTACCAATAATGATGTAGTATAAGGAGGTAGCTTACCAATAATGATGTAGTATAAGGAGGTAGCTTACCAATAATGATGTAGTATAAGGAGGTAGCTTACCAATAATGATGTAGTATAAGGAGGTAGCTTACCTATAATGATGTAGTATAAGGAGATAGCTTACCAATAACGATGTAGTATAAGGAGGTAGCTTATAAATAATGATGTAGTATAAGGAGGTAGCTTACCAATAATGATGTAGTATAAGGAGGTAGCTTACCAATAATTATGTAGTATAAGGAGGTAGCTTACCAATAAGGATGTAGTATAAGGAGGTAGCTTACCAATAATGATGTAGTATAAGGAGGTAGCTTACCAATAATGATGTAGTATAAGGAGGTAGCTTACCAATAATGATGTAGTATAAGGAGGTAGCTTACCAATAATGATGTAGTATAAGGAGGTAGCTTACCAATAATGATGCAGTATAAGGAGGTAGCTTACCAATAATGATGTAGTATAAGGAGGTAGCTTACCAATAATGATGTAGTATAAGGAGGTAGCTTACCAATAATGATGTAGTATAAGGAGGTAGCTTACCAGTAAGGGCCTTAAAAATTTAAAAATTCCAGTGTTAGTTGCGCCTCTCCATCAGAGAGGACCAACCAACCTTCTCATAAAGGACACAGTGATGAGTGTCATATCCATCATTAGTGATGAATCTGAGGGCAGAGTGATATACAGAGTCCAGGGATTTTAGTGTTGAGGTCACAGCATGCCTATAAATTACATCACTGTAATGTACAGTTTCTACGTCAAATGTATATACTCTCTTTTCTGGACTCTTTTTGTATCACAAACAGTACTGTATTTGCAAATCTGATATGTCATAAATGTATAGATGTAGCAGTACTGTCTATCTGTATTTCATGTATGTCATATATGTTATGATGAATTGAAAATGGGGGACCCTGATGGTCTGCATCCCCTTAACAATTGTATGTATTGAGCTGTGCTGTAATGTACCCATTCTGCAATCTGTTAATAAAGTTTTCAATCAATTCAATCAATCACCCTAGTCCAGAACTCATAAGAAAACTGCCTCGACAACTCTCTTCCTACTAATCAGAGGATTATAAGGATGAATAGAGGTGCATGTCTCCCTAATAGGCACTTATTGAGATACAATACAACTGTATTGGTTGTGTTCCAGTATTTGGCTGTTACTATGCGTCAGTTCAGTGGACTGTGCATTGTTGTGATTGGTCAGGGCGAGGGAGCGCTGGTTGAATTGGCAAGAGAGGAAAGTGGAAGGGATTGAAGCGTGTGGTCCTAGCGTTGCCGGATAAAGAAACTGTAGACATTTATACCTTTTTTATCACGAGAAATAACAGTAGACAAACAGTTATAGGTTATATAACCCATACCTCAACCGTCTGGTACTGTGAGGAGGACTGTGAAATACGTTAGTCCAACGTATCCTGTCAGCAGTGTCGGCAGAATTTGGTGAAAACGTGAAGTGACGTTACGGATGCAGTCATTAGGACCGTCGTCTACCGTTCTACCGCGGTGCCGATGGGGTTGATTTTGAGGTTGATTGCTGTTCTGTTACATGCCACCGGGAGGCGCTAAAAGCCTGACAGAACAGATCCCGATGTTCAGCCTTGATGGAGATAGCCACACTGAGTACTAGCATAGTCGGCCTAGTAGCCTATTAGCTTTGCAATCTTGTCCGTGATAGAAGCTAGTGCTCTTCCCTTCACTAAGCATCATTATTTAGTAGTTGATGCCATTAAGTTAGTTTGTCAGTTGGCCTGTTGCTAGTGATGCTAGCCAGATAGCGCCGCGGGCTACCAGAGGACACGTGTGGTTCCTCCTGGCTAGCCTACGAGAGAGCCACGCTACCCGGGTAGCGCCACGGACTACCAGAGACGTCTGTGGTTCCTCCCGGCTACGTGGGAGCGCCACACAGCCGTCGCTATGGAACCAACGATGGGGAAGAGGAAACCTGTGGTTCCTCAGACAAGTTACCCAGAGGTTTACGTTCAAGTGACGCGGTGGTGGGACATTAGTCGCTCATACGCAGTCGAATTGTGAGTATAAACATCATTATTCAGCTCGTTGGAGTGACGGCACCTGCTGCCTAAAGGTTGGGAGATATCAGAATCAGAATCGGAATCAGAATCAGAATCAGAATCAGAATCAGAATCAGAATCAGAATCAGGTCTTTATTGCCAAGTAGTTTTACACGTACAAGGAATTTGATTTGGTCGTTTGGTGCGACATTAACCGGCCGGTTATTTATTTTTGGTAGAATACAATAAAAAGGTAGAATAAAATCAAATGGAATAAAAACTAAATTAAAATAGAAGCACAATGGAATAGAATAATAGAATACAATTATGAAATTAAATAGGCCAGGGCTGTACACTTGTGCACGATGTGGTCCAGTATATACACTAATTAGAATAACAATACAGTGGGGTGGAATATTTAACAGGGCTGTGCAATTGAGGAGTAATGTGCAAAAAGTATGAACAGTGAAGAATACTGTCATCTCCAAATAACTAATATCAGGCCTGTGACACCGGCAAATGCAAATGTGATAACTCTGGGAAATGTAATAACTCTGGGAAATGTAATAACTATAGGAAATGTAATAACTATAGGAAATGTAATAACTATAGGAAATGTAATAATAACTATGGGAAATGTAATAACTATGGGAAATGTATAGGGCTGTACCGAATGCTTCCAAGCTTCGATCATAATGTTGACATTCGAATTCAACATTTTTAATAAAACATTTTATTTTTATTTTTTTATCTTTATTTTTTTTGTCTATTCAATCTGTTTAAACCAATGGGGGTTTTTCTTCACAGTTTCAGTTAAAGATTAGGCTACACTAATATTATAATATTATACTATAAGACGTCACCACCATCACCTTCGTACCAACCGTGCCCTTATTGGATTATTTATGTTGACGAAACTGATGAGTTATATATTCATTAAAGAAAGTTGATTTAATAAAAGAAAAAGACCCATTTAATCAGATTAATCACTTTATTCTAATTGAGGATTTAGTAAAAAAAAAAAAAAAAACATTATAGACATTATAGACATTCGAAGCTTTGTTCGAATACTTCAATCGAAGCTTTGAATGTTAAAAAATGACATTCGGTACAACAGCCCTAGAAATGTAATAACTCTGGGAAATGTAATAACTCTGGGAAATGTAATAACTATAATAACTCTGGGAAATGTAATAACTCTGGGAAATGTAATAACTATAATAACTCTGGGAAATGTAATAACTATAATAACTCTGGGAAATGTAATAACTATAATAACTCTGGGAAATGTAATAACTATAATAACTCTGGGAAATGTAATAACTATAATAACTATGGGAAATGTAATAACGCCGGACGGTTGAACAGTGAACAGGGACGTGGCAGAACCTTCAGCACCGGCTGCCTTGACTCTGTAACTAAACGAACGGAGGTGTCGAGTTTGGAGCCAGATTCCCCCGAGAGCCGCCGCGGCAGCAGACAGGAAGCCAGAGACAACCACCAAACCACCAAACCATGAAACCATGAAACCGCATATCAACGCGTGATAAAACCACACGCCTGTTTGACCCCAGCTGTGACCTCTGTCTGCGCCGTCTCCGTGTAGAACCAGCGCTCTGAGAGGGGAGACTGGGTTACCCGGGGAGTGGGGGGGGGGGGGGGGGCTGCTCCCGGTGGCTTTTGCAAGCTTGCAAAGGTCCCTAAGTTCTTGTATTTCCTCTGCGCACGGCGCCCGGCACAGACACTCTGTTCTCCCATCCTTCATAGATTTGTCATTGGTCATTAATTCTCAGTAATTATAACATGTACCCTCTACGTATAATGTTCTGTGTAAAAAGATCTTTGGGGGGGGGGGGGGGGGGGGGGGGGGGGTCTAGAAGCCAGATCGCCTGCGATTTCTCTTTCTGTTTGCTTGTCTTTGTAATTTGCTCTTTGACTCGATACAATTATTACTTATATTTAAGTTTAGAATACTTGTATTATTTGTTTTTGCTTATCAATTGATGTCATTTTTCCATAATATTCACATGGAGTCATAGCATTTCTAGGGGCGGCTGGGTAGCGCAGCGGACTAAGCGCTCGCCTACCACCGCAGATACTCTGGGATCGAATCCAGCTGTCAGCGGTGCCTCCGGCTTGGTCGGTCGTCCCTACGAACACGATTGGCAGAGTTAGTGGGGTGTGTGTCCTGGTCGTTGTAAACAGCGACTCCTACTGGTCGGTCGGGGCGCCTGCTCAGCAGGGAGGGGATCTGGGGGAGGTAGTGTGATCCTCCCACGCGTTACGCTCCCCCGGTGAGAGTCCTCGCTGTCAGGTGAAAAGAAGCGGCTGGCTGACTCCACATGTATCGGAGGAAGACATGTGGTAGTCTTCAACCCTCCCCAGACCGACAGTAGGGGGCAAAAGCGTGCAACGACCAGGAAGGGAGTTGGCATAACGACTAAATTGGGATGAAGAATTGGGAGAAAGATACGGGAAAAAGGGGGAGAAAAAAGTAGATCTAAATTACGTGAACTCACTTTAACATTTCTAATTACATACACATTGCTAAATGACATATATTTACATAATATTAAAAAAAAATCATAATGTTATAGTTTCTCTCATTTATTGACTGATTGATTGATTATTGTTGATTAATACAATTGCTTGAAATTCCCAGTGTGTAGTTTGTTCTGGTTAAAGTCTTCGCCGTCAAGAACATTTCCCCTTAGAATAAAAACCGACTTCATTCAATGGTCAGAATTTTACTCGTCGACATGAGTTTCTTTTCCCAATACATACCGGAATATCTAGCTATTGTTGTGGAATGTTTTAAATCAGCCAAACAGTGAAGCTGTAGAAATTCAGAATGAGTCAATTTGTATACAAAAAAATAGAACATAGTTTATGTATCTGTTTCCATGGCCAGAGAAAAGGTAATGATCAGTTTATCATCAGAGTCACACGAGCATCTGATCAGAAAGTGACAAAAGAGCTCTGGTCAGACTTACAATATAATACTACATAATTGACATGACGTACACAAGATGACCAGATCTGCCAAAAAGGTAAACAAAAATGCCCTAGTGAGAAAATTAAAACAAAAGATGGGTCTAGGGCTTTGTTATGTCTCACATTAGAACTGGAGTCGAAAATAACCTTGGACGTGTGATATCTCCTGGCCCTTTTGTCAGACTGTCGCCCTAGTGTCTTGAGCTGTATACTAGTTAAGCTATATTAACTAGTCAAGGCTGTACAGAGAATGTGTATTTAACACATAGCTTATGGACATACATAATAATTGCCAAGACATTATGTAATAATTATAATAATTTTGTTCATATGCAGTAGCCCACCGAACAGTATACCGGCTTACTTTCAGCACTGGATCAATGTCGTACAGTATTATTAACAGTGGCTCAGGAGGTAGATCGGTCGTCTGGTAGTCGGAAGGTTCCCGGTTCAATTCCCGCTCCTCCCGGGCAGCGTGTCGTCGCAGTGTCCTTGAGCAAGACACTTAGCCCCTATTTTTTACTCTTTTTTACATGTTGGACGAGAGATAGTGACTGTCAAATGAGCCACAGTGTTACGAAGGATCAGATTAAACCGAATATATATATTTATTTATGGATATATATTGAATAGTATTTGTATATCGTTTGATATCCCTTGTATATTCCTTGTACATATACACGGAATATCCCTTTAGCCTACTATAGCCCATAATAGTTAATTCTCTTATTGGACAAAGGACCAGGCGCCAGGGGACCAGCCCCTGGAGTCAAGTTCAAAGGTACCGACGAGACATGTCCGTACTAGCCCCGGCTCCGCTCAGGGATACGGCTACCGAAATGAGAGTGGCACTATTTGTTCACCGTGCATATAAATATGGCGCAAGTAAATGTAGAAGTCCCTTAGTCCCTTACCCTTCTTCCCAACTTAGTAACCGAACGTGAAGCCTCACCCACGATACGACGTGCGGTGAAGTATGGCCTGTTTGGCCTTAGAATAGCATCGAGACCTCGTGCGAATTAATAACTGAATTGTCAGAGTTTGGCACTGTACCGTCGAGTGCGACGTATTTCTATTAAGTAATAATAGTCTATCGTGTATGGTGCATCGTGCGGTTAGAGTTCTAAAGTGACCAGCATCTCCAACGCTTCCTCGTGTTATCTAGAGTCTTATCCAGGTTGGGCCGACCACATGGCGCTTTCATCCGAGGAGATCTAGGCGAGGACCGAGGGACATGTACACTGGATTACCTACCCGACGACTGCTGAGCCCTATGCGGCTGGAATATATATTTGCTTTGGTACTGTGATTTGTGGAGCGGATAATCGCCGACGCCTGTGAGTGTTGGATTTACCCCCGAGAGGAGTCAAGTTGAGTCGGCGCTCAGAGAGACTGAGGTCGCCTAGCTTCTTCTTCACTGTGGAGCTACAGCCTACAAGAGAACCAAGGTGTATTCATCTGCGGATCAAGAGTCTATCGCACTGTCTTCTGTACTTGAAGTCTCCCTAGATATCGTTGACCAGACAGTCTACTACCGACGGCTCTCCTACCCCCCCTACCGGCTTACAACCGGGAGGACCCCTTCCAAGAATATCCCGCTATATCATTAAGTGTACCATAGATCTAATTCCCTAAGAGCCAGGTTGTATACTTGCTTCCTGCGTAACCAGAGATTGGACATTCAGTGTTGATTTGCCTACGAGTACTCATTTGCCTTACAAGTGCATTCAAATCATAAATGTAATAGTAAATATCATATGTACCTTTTGCTATATTAAATATTTGATTATTACCTTTGTCTGGAACCGATTTCATTGTGGAAAGTGTTCATCATATTTAGATATTGTGTACTGTATGGCCAGTAGTTAAAGTACATAAAGCGGTAGTGGTTTAATGATACCATACTTATCAATACAGTCAGGGAATTGTACCCCTCAGTTACAATTGGTCCTTCGAGCCGGAGGGTAATTAGTGTAATATTAATATAGTGGTATTAATATTGAAATGGCCTATGATGAACACTCCACGAAACGGTCCTCCTAAAGTAGAACGCCCGCAGCGTAGACGGCAGCCACCTCAGTACTTAGAGGATTACGCTGCCAGTATACTACCTAGCCTTCTACAAACGGTAAACGCGGAAAAAGTAGAAAGTAAAATTATGTCCGACCCTATCAACCAGGATGCGTGTACCGGTTCCGCAACAGTAAGTGACTTCCGGGTAGGCCTGATTGGCCCCGACAGGCACGTGACGCGGCAAACTCAGGACGCGCAACGAGGCTGCTGAGAGCTGTCGCGCGGAAATAGGCTGTCTATTGCCATTCTCTAACACAAACTCTAACCTTAACCAGCTCCTTAACAGCGCCTAAACTTAACCGTTCTAACCTTAACCAACTCCGAAACAATGCCTAACCTTAACCTTAACCATGCCTAACCTTAACCATAGAAAGAATATTGCCATTCTCTAACACAAACTCTAACCTTAACCAGCTCCTTAACAGCGCCTAAACTTAACCGTTCTAACCTTAACCAACTCCGAAACAATGCCTAACCTTAACCTTAACCTTAACCATGCCTAACCTTAACCGGCGAAAGAATACACGTTAAAAAAAAAATCACGTTAAAAAAAAAAGATTTGATGGGATTCGAACTCACCAACAACGGACCGCAGGATCGCAGGACCGCTGCTCTGCCAGGTGAGCTATAGCGCCGAATGAGAGTCATGACGTATTTGGACGGTTACGTAATTCCGTAAGGGCTCCGCGGAGCGTGCCGCGCGGCAGAGAAAGTTGCGCGTCACGTGCCTGTCGGGGCCAATCAGGCCTACCCCGGAAGTCACTTACTGTTGCGGAACAGCTACACGCAACCAGGATACCCCGACCACAGAGGCCCTAGTGGGTTCTAATGTAACTGACCAAGCTCACGGTGGGGACCAGGAGGGAACTGACACGACTTTACCCCCCGCCAAGACCGAAGAAGTAGTCCCCGAAGAGCTCCGGGAGGAAGACAACCCTCCAGAGATGGAACTCTGCACGGAACAAGATGAGGAGAGCGCCGAGGAGATAGAGCCCCAGGACTCCCCGCAGGGGAACGCATCCCCAACGAGTACTGCCAGGAGCGGATCACCTCAACCAGCGTCTTCCCCCAGCGAGGCGGACAAGATGCTGGCACAGGCGTTCCTCGCCAGCCTAGCAGCCTCTACGGAGCGCGATCGACTCCAAGCACAGACGCTTAGCGAGCGCGAACAACTCCAAGCACAGATGCTTAGCGAGCGCGAACATTCTACCATTGAAAGAGAACGCCTCCAAGCGCAGCAACGGAGCGACGAAGAGCGCATACGTCTGGAGATGAGACGCCTTCAGACGGAAGAGAATATGGCAAGAGACCGGGCCGACACCCAGCGTGCCGCTGCCGGTGCCCAAAGAGAAGCAGATCTCACCAAGTGCGAAGCCGAGCGCGACAGACTACAAGCGCAGCTAATGGAGCAGCTGATCGCCAGGGCAACACCCCCTCCCTCCACAAGGGGTTCCAGGGCCTCGTCAAGACACGGGTCGAGGGCACCCTCCCCTAACCGATTAAGCGACCCTGAACTCGACCACCAGAGAGAGCCTATACCCCCCTCCGAACCCCTTCCCCGACTGGTCCCAGTGAGACCCAGCTACAAGGAAGGAACGGCGTACACCGCGGAGAGGCTAAATAGACGACTACAAGATGACCTGACAGAGGAAGAAGAGGGAGAAGAGGAGAGTCAAGCCCGACAGCAGCACATTACTCCAAAGGACCAGGAGGTCCAGTACAGCCCAGGCTATACCCCCGCGGCTCTGCGCTACAGACCCCCGACTCTATTCACGGGTGAGCATGACGCACGACCAGTCCAATAGTACCTGGACCAGCGGGCCATGGTACCCTGCCGGTACCAGCCCACCGAGAGGCGTAAGAGGAGACTCGCCTAGGAGGCCTCTCTTCCAACGCTCACCGATGTGCCAGCCATCCACGGCGTCATACATTGGCACACCGACGTTTCCAGACTTCACCCATGAGAACCGAGCACAGTACACGGAGCTACGGATGTGCTTAGAGACAATGATGGTGGATGTAGCTGATGAACGCCACAAGTGTGCTATCCTATTGAAGCACCTGAAAGTGCCCAGAGCGCACAACATAGCGCTGGCCTATGCCACCTCTACTACCCCATACACAGCGGCTCTAGCAGCACTAGACCAAAGATATGGACGTATATGGGATTACGTAATACAAGAGATAAGGCATATTGACCGCCTACCCCCAGCAACAGACAATCGCTCACTAGACGACCTGTCTATCAAAGTACAATCCCTGGTAGGGATGCTGGGGGCGCAACGAGAAAAGGGTATGCATGAACTATACGCAAACTCGAATGTCGAGAGGATTTTAGAGAAGCTGCCGCCCGCCCGACAGGAGCGCTTCAGGCGGCAAAGAGACCACCGTGATCCTAACGGTCCCAAGCCATCCCTCCTAGACCTAGCCGACTTCCTGGCGAGAGAAGTCAGCAGCCTACGGTTGGATACGTTCATGCGGAGCACACCAAGCTCCAGAGAGGGACCTAGGAGAGCAAACGATGGCCGAAGATCGGTGACTGTCATGCACCAATCAGAATCAGTACCGAGCAGCAAGAACCACAGTACCCCCTTGATGAAAGAGAAGTGGAAGATGGTGTGCCCGTACTGCGAAAAGGAACACTGGTTGTCACAATGTGACCTGTTCAAGAAGATGACCGCTGAAGAAGTGAGTCACTGGATAAAGTCCAACAGGCGCTGTTACCGATGTGCGCGCAGTCACATGGCAGCCGAGTGCCGCCTCAAGAAGAGGTGTAGTCGGTGTGACGGAGCCCACCTAGATGTCCTACACGACAGTAACAGAAGAAAGCCTGCACCATCCAGCAGCACAAAGGCAAGTGTTATGTACATTGACCCCGCTAGCAGCGGGGGCGCCCAGGTGCTCTTAAAGGTGGTCCGCGTAACACTGAGTTACCAAGATAAGGTCATGGACACTTACGCCGTCCTTGATGACGGGTCAGAGAAGACCCTTCTCCTCGCGTCCGCTGCGGCCCAGCTGGGGCTGCGGGGGAGCGAAAACCAGATGACGATTCGGACAATAAGAAGAGATCTAAAGACGATAAAGGGCGAGAATGTCTCCTTCACTATCGCAGCAAGCGGGCAGCCAGAGAGACGGTATAGGATTACTAATGCTTTCACCAGCCAAGAAATAGGACTATCGCAGTACACCTACCCCATCGCCAAGCTGATGGATAAATATGTGCACCTGCGTCAAATACCTATCCCTCTCATAGACGGTGCCACCCCGACCCTGCTGATAGGCTCCGACCATGCAGACCTCATAGTCCCGATAGACCGGGTCCATACAGGACCCAGAGGTTGTCCTGCAGCAGTCGAGACCCGCCTAGGATGGACATTACAAGGCCCCCTCGCCAAGTCTCTTAACCGAACAGCAGCCACTAGCTGCCTCCACTCCAGAGTGACAGAAGAAGACACCACTCTCCTGCAGCATGTCGAGAGGCTATGGACACTAGAGACAATGCCCTTTAAGAACGAAAAGAAAGACATTCGTTCTAAGGAAGATATTTACGCTATAGCCCTCCTCGAGCAAGGGACAAAGAGAGTCACAGTCAACGGAGTGATGAGATACGCAACTCCACTCCTGAGGCGAGAGGGAATGCCCACCTTTCACGCCACAAAAGAGGCGACGGAGCGGTATCTATTGAATACAGAGCGGCGCCTAGCCAAAGACCCCGCTCAAGAGGCTGTGTACCGCGCTGAGATTAACAAGCTAATCACAGCGGGACACATAAAGAAAATTGACATTAAAGAGGCCGATCAGACGACCGAATCATGGTACGTGCCGCACCACAAGGTCCACCACAACGGCAAGGATCGTATTGTGTTTAACTGCAGTTACCAGATCGGATCACAAAATCTGAATAAAGAGCTCTTGCCCGGCCCAACACTCGGCCCCTCTCTACTAGGCGTGCTACTACGCTTCCGCCAGGACAAGGTGGCTATCAGCGGCGACATCAAAGGGATGTTCCTGCAGGTGAGACTAGTGGAGGAGGACAAGCCCCTGCTGCGGTTCCTATGGAGAGAGAGGATCGGAGATGAGCACCCAGCCATCTATCAATGGGAAGTCCTCCCTTTCGGAACCACATGCAGCCCATGCTGTGCTACGTTTGCACTACAAAAACACGTCGCAGAGGACCCAGCAGCAGATGAAGAGGTCCGACAAAGTGTGACAAATAGTTTCTACGTGGACAACTGTTTACAAAGCGTCTCGACGCCAGAAGAAGCCGAGGCTCTTCTACTCAAGCTCCGCGCCTCCCTGATCAAAGGCGGCTTTGATCTCAGGCAGTGGGCCAGCAGCGACCCGCAAGTATTGCGCAGCCTCTCCCCCGAGGACAAGGCAGCGAGCAGCGACACCTGGATGGCGACCATCCCAGGAGAAGCCCAAGAAATGACACTAGGACTAGTCTGGCGCTTCAAAACAGACTTGCTCCATTATAGACACAAACCCCTGACCAAGGAGCAGGGAAGGTCGACGGCAATACCGACCACCAGACGGAGTGTATACAGAACACTCGCCAGACAATATGACCCGTTGGGATGTATTCTACCTTACACCACCAGGGCAAAGATGATTGTAAGAGCGCTATGGGACAAGGACCAGGGCTGGGACGATCCCATACCCGAACACCTTGCATCCACATGGAGAGAGTGGGAGACGGAACTCCGCTCACTCCCAGGTGTTAATATACGCCGCAGCTACTTCCCACCCACAGTGAGGCCAGAGACATGCAAGATGGACCTGCACGTATTCAGCGACGCCTCCGAAGTAGCCTACGGTTCGGTGGCTTACTTGCGTGCCCGAGAGGAGGGAGGAGAAATACATACTGCTTTCATCCTGGCTCGCTCAAGAATAGCCCCACGAAAGGAACAATCTATCCCACGTCTAGAGCTCTGAGCAGCCCTAGCAGGAGCGCAGCTCGCCACGTTAATCCAACGTGAACTCACCATCCCGGTGCAAAGAACAATCTTGTGGTCAGACTCCACGACAGTACTCACATGGATCCGGTCTGATTCGTGCAGATACAAGGTCTTCGTGGGAGTCAGAGTCACCGAGATTCAAGAGTTAACAGAAGTAGCAAGCTGGAGGTATGTGGACACCAAACACAACCCAGCTGACGTCATCACCCGGGGAATGTCCCTGGATGACCTCACCCGTCACAACCTCTACAGTGACGGACCAGAGTTTCTCAAGCTCCCCGAAGAAGAGTGGCCTACACCCACCCCACGGGAGGCGAGTAAAGAGGAGGCCGAAAACAAGAAACCTATGTTCTGTGGATTGAACACACTCGTCTCCACAGACCCCGACATAGACGATTGCCTCACCCTACAGAGTGCGCAGCTAAAGACATTTCTGTGGCACCACCCAGAGGTTCAGCCCACTACTGACATTTCAGCAGCCGACTACGAAGAAGCAGAACTTCTTCTACTACAACGAGCCCAGAGAGACTCATTCCCCGATGAGCTAGACTGTCTACAGGGAGCAAAGCCCGTCCCATCAGACAGCAGACTGCTCCACCTAGCCCCCGAGAGCGACGCCCATAGTCTCATCAGAGTGGGTGGTCGTCTGCGGAGAGCCCCAGACTTACCGGATGACGTCAAGTACCCGATAGTCTTGAATAGCCGACACAAGGTCACAGAGCTGATCATAAAGAAATACGACGAGGATGTGCACCACGCAGGGGCAGAGAGAGTCTTCGCGGAGATCAGACGTCGTTATTGGATACTGCAAGGGAGAGAAGCAGTGCGGCGCTTCCAGCGAACCTGTCTAGACTGTCGTAAGTGGCGAGCCCAGCCCAGTATACCCCGGATGGCTGACCTACCTCCCTGTCGCCTCCGACTCGGCGACAAGCCTTTTCACTCCACCGGTATGGACTGTTTCGGCCCGCTGTATATAAAGAAAGGAAGAGGAACCGAGAAGCGGTGGGGTATTGTATTCAAATGCATGACCACCAGAGCGATACATATCGAACTCCTTCCAACCATGAGCACAGACTCATTCCTTATGGCCTTCCGAAGATTCACATCATGGAAAGGAAAACCGTCGACATTATTGTCTGATCACGGGACAAACTTCAAAGGCGGAGAAAGAGAGCTGAGAGAGAGCTTCCAAGCTATGGGCCCAGAACTTAAGACCCACCTCGCTCCATCCCAGATTGACTTCCAGTTTAATCCCCCGAACGCACCTCACTTCGGTGGAACTTGGGAACGAGAAGTACGTTCTATAAAGACAGCCCTGTACGCCGTGCTTGGGGCCCAGACCGTGGCGGAAGAAGTCTTAATGACAGTCCTCACGGAGATCGAGGGAGTATTGAACTCAAAGCCCCTCGGTTACGTCTCAAGTGATGTAGCAGATGTCGACCCAGTCACCCCCAACACACTCTTGATGGGGCGGCTGGACCCCGCGCTACCCCAGACAATGTACAGGCCTGAAGAAGCGAACGGCCGAAGAATGTGGAGGTACAGTCAAGTATTGGCTGACAAGTTTTGGAACAGCTTCCTACTCCACTACCTACCGTCTCTACAGACCCGTCAGAAATGGGTGAAAGAGAGAGACAATTTGACAGAAGGAACAGTCGTCATGATTATCGACCAGTCACTACCCCGAGCTATGTGGCCGGCTGGCCGCGTAAGCAAAGTGATCACCGGTGCCGATGGAAAGGTCCGAGCAGCTGAAGTGCTCGTCCAAGGGCGGACCTACACCCGACCCGTGGCGAGGCTAATAGAACTGCCAAGGCTCCCTGATACTATCGATGACGACCATGACCCCATGACTTTGTGAACTGACTGACCCTCACAGCGGACATTGAGTAGTGGACAGTGCGGTTAATCTGTCTCTGCTTAGCTAATTAGGTGGGACAAATTAGGGTGCGGCTGTTATGAAGGATCAGATTAAACCGAATATATATATTTATTTATGGATATATATTGAATAGTATTTGTATATCGTTTGATATCCCTTGTATATTCCTTGTACATATACACGGAATATCCCTTTAGCCTACTATAGCCCATAATAGTTCATTCTCTTATTGGACAAAGGACCAGGCGCCAGGGGACCAGCCCCTGGAGTCAAGTTCAAAGGTACCGACGAGACATGTCCGTACTAGCCCCGGCTCCGCTCAGGGATACGGCTACCGAAATGAGAGTGGCACTATTTGTTCACCGTGCATATAAATATGGCGCAAGTAAATGTAGAAGTCCCTTAGTCCCTTACCCTTCTTCCCAACTTAGTAACCGAACGTGAAGCCTCACCCACGATACGACGTGCGGTGAAGTATGGCCTGTTTGGCCTTAGAATAGCATCGAGACCTTGTGCGAATTAATAACTGAATTGTCAGAGTTTGGCACTGTACCGTCGAGTGCGACATATTTCTATTAAGTAATAATAGTCTATCGTGTATGGTGCATCGTGCGGTTAGAGTTCTAAAGTGACCAGCATCTCCAACGCTTCCTCGTGTTATCTAGAGTCTTATCCAGGTTGGGCCGACCACATGGCGCTTTCATCCGAGGAGATCTAGGCGAGGACCGAGGGACATGTACACTGGATTACCTACCCGACGACTGCTGAGCCCTATGCGGCTGGAATATATATTTGCTTTGGTACTGTGATTTGTGGAGCGGATAATCGCCGACGCCTGTGAGTGTTGGATTTACCCCCGAGAGGAGTCAAGTTGAGTCGGCGCTCAGAGAGCTTCTTCTTCACTGTGGAGCTACAGCCTACAAGAGAACCAAGGTGTATTCATCTGCGGATCAAGAGTCTATCGCACTGTCTTCTGTACTTGAAGTCTCCCTAGATATCGTTGACCAGACGGTCTACTACCGACGGCTCTCCTACCCCCCCTACCGGCTTACAACCGGGAGGACCCCTTCCAAGAATATCCCGCTATATCATTTAGTGTACCATAGATCTAATTCCCTAAGAGCCAGGTTGTATACTTGCTTCCTGCGTAACCAGAGATTGGACATTCAGTGTTGATTTGCCTACGAGTACTCATTTGCCTTACAAGTGCATTCAAATCATAAATGTAATAGTAAATATCATATGTACCTTTTGCTATATTAAATATTTGATTATTACCTTTGTCTGGAACCGATTTCATTGTGGAAAGTGTTCATCATATTTAGATATCGTGTACTGTATGGCCAGTAGTTAAAGTACATAAAGCGGTAGTGGTTTAATGATACCATACTTATCAATACAGTCAGGGAATTGTACCCCTCAGTTACACACAGTATTGTCTCCATAGCTATAATATCGAATATCGATATAGCTCTGCAAACATTGTGACGCACCGTGAAAATGCCTATCTTTTAAAGCGCGGCCCGTTGACGGCAGGGATGGGGATACACGCTGGCGCTGGATGAGCGTGTCCATCCGTTGGCCACGGCGTGAGCGAGCGAGCGCTCCCTCAGGACGGGCAGAGGGTGATTTCTAACATACTGCCCATCCCCCCACCCCCGACATTGTGGCCTATACACAGGTGCATTCATTATCCTGTAATTACCCTGCTGTTAGTCCTCTGGTGGATCATTCATTACAGTCTCCGCACAGAGAGCGCTGTGTGAGGGGGAGGGAGGGCGAGAGGGATGAGGCCCCGTGGACAGGATGAGCCGCGCCGGGCTGCCGTCATTAATACTGCCGGGGACCGCACCGCCTCGAGGCCACCCCCGCGTGACCCCTGTGTGACCCCCCCGTGTGACCCCTGTGTGACCCCTGTGTGACCCCGTGTGACCCTCACACATGGAATTGCCGGCAGAGGAGAGAAATCGTTCTGGGAAACTTTCTTTTTATACCTGTTCTAGTGACTCTGGTCCTTAACCTTTCACTACCACACTATAGAAGGTTAACTCTTTCACTACCACACTACAGAAGGTTAACCTTTCACTACCACACTACAGAAGGTTAACCTTTCACTACCACACTACAGAAGGTTAACCTTTCACTACCACACTACAGAGGGTTAACCTTTCACTACCACACTACAGAAGGTTAACCTTTCACTACCACACTACAGAAGGTTAACCTTTCACTACCACACTACAGAAGGTTAACCTTTCACTACCACACTACAGACGGTTAACCCTTTCACTACAACACTACAGAAGGTTAACCTTTCACTACCACACTACAGAATGTTAACCTTTCACTACCACACTACAGAAGGTTAACCCTTTCACTACCACACTACAGAAGGTTAACCCTTTCACTACCACACTACAGAAGGTTAACCTTTCACTACCACACTACAGAAGGTTAACCTTTCACTACCACACTACAGACGGTTAACCCTTTCACTACCACACTACAGAAGGTTAACCTTTCACTACCACACTACAGAAGGTTAACCTTTCACTACCACACTACAGAAGGTTAACCCTTTCACTACCACACTACAGAAGGTTAACCCTTTCACTACCACACTACAGAAGGTTAACATTTCACTACCACACTACAGAAGGTTAACCTTTCACTAACACACTACAGAAGGTTAACCTTTCACTACCACACTACAGAAGGTTAACTCTTTCACTACCGCACTACAGAAGGTTAACCCTTTCACTACCACACTACAGAAGGTTAACCTTTCACTACCATACTACAGAAGGTTAACCTTTCACTACCACACTACAGACGGTTAACCTTTCACTACCACACTGCAGAAGGTTAACCTTTCACTACCACACTACAGACGGTTAACCCTTTCACTACCACACTACAGAAGGTTAACCTTTCACTACCACACAGATGATTGTGGACTTCAGGAGGTCGGGGGTCAAGGACTACAGCCCCCTCAGCATCGACGGGGCACCGGTCGAGAGAGTCAACAGCTTTAAGTACCTCGGAGCCTACATATCCGAGGACTTGACATGGACCACACACATTGACAGTGTTGTGAAGAAGGCACGACAACGCCTCTACTTCCTCAGGCGCCTAAGGAAGTTCCAAGTCAGTCAGAAGATCCTTAAGAACTTCTACTCATGTACAATAGAGAGCATCTTGACCGGCAACATCACCTCCTGGTTTGGGAATAGCACTGCACAAGACCGAAGCAGACTACAAAGAGTGACACGTTCAGCCGAACGCACAATTGGAGGGGGGCTCCCCACCCTCCAGAACATTTACAACAAGCGTTGCAAGGGCAAGGCTAAGAGAATCATTAAAGACTCCAGTCACCCGAACAACTGCCTCTTTGAACTGCTGCGGTCAGGCAAGCGATACCGGAGTCTCAAGGCGAGCACAGAAAGACTCAGAAGAAGCTTCTATCCCCAGGCCATCAGGCTGCTAAACGAACAATGAACACTACACAACAACAACCACCAAACGCACATAGCACACACATCCACACGCACACACTCACTTTAAACAAACACACTGTAGCACCCACTCCACACTTTATAGCACACACCCACTTTAAACAAACACACTGTAGCACCCACTTCCCACACTTTATATTTATTGATGAAGGATTGCACTACAACTCGTACACCTTACTGTAAATTGTACCTAAATTGTACCTCATCCCATTTCTGCTTTGCACTATATAGTACTGTACATTAGTACACTGCATAGTATTGTATATTATATGGTAACTCAGAACATTGTACATATGTCTATACCGAACACTGTGACCTCATTTTCTTCTTCTAAATTACATGCTATACTATGTTATTTGATACTATCTTGTCTAGCACAGTCTCTGGAGCGTAACAGTAAGAAGCATTTTGTATGAAAGTATTCTGTACTTCTGTATGACAACTATTAAAGAAACTTGAAACTACAGAAGGTTAACCTTTCACTACCACACTACAGAAGGTTAACCTTTCACTACCACACTACAGAAGGTTAACTCTTTCACTACCGCACTACAGAAGGTTAACCCTTTCACTACCACACTACAGAAGGTTAACCTTTCACTACCATACTACAGACGGTTAACCTTTCACTACCACACTACAGAAGGTTAACCTTTCACTACCACACTACAGACGGTTAACCTTTCACTACCACACTACAGACGGTTAACCCTTTCACTACCACACTACAGCAGACGGTTATGCCTTTCACTACCACACTACAGAAGGTTAACCTTTCACTACCACACTACAGAAGTTTAACCTTTCACTACCACACTACAGAAGGTTAAACCTTTCACTACCACACTACAGAAGGTCAACCTTTCACTACCACACTACAGAAGGTTAACCCTTTCACTACCACACTACAGACGGTTAACCTTTCACTACCACACTACAGAAGGTAACCTTTCACTACCACACTACATAAGGTTAACCCTTTCACTACCACACTACAGAAGGTCAACCTTTCACTACCACACTACAGAAGGTTAACCCTTTCACTACCACACTACAGAAGGTTAACCTTTCACTACCACACTACAGACGGTTAACCCTTTCACTACCACACTACAGACGGTTAACCTTTCACTACCACACTACAGACGGTTAACCCTTTCACTACCACACTACAGACGGTTAACCTTTCACTACCACACTACAGACGGTTAACCCTTTCACTACCACACTACAGACGGTTAACCTTTTAAATATAGGTTTGAATAAAACTCACACAGAAAACCCCCGACCGCCCCGTTCACTCTGAACACGGTCTACGCTCCGGTTTTAAGAATGTATCCCATAATTGCGCAGGGCGCAGTGATAATAGCGGGAGAAAATGTTTTCCATAAACGATCCTTTACTCTTTTTTTTTTTTACGCCGGGAAGCGTGTATTCCTTCTACGACGGAACTGCGTTTCCGCGTTCGAGTTTTGCGCTCTGATTGGCCAGGTCATGTGACATGTGCGCCAATCGTGGGACAGCAAGTTCTGCGCCTATTTCCACGTCGAACAGCCTGCAAACTACCTGGCGTTCTATCGCCACGCTCTAAGACAAACTCTGACCTTAACCAACTTCGAACGAGCGCCTAAGCTTAACCAGTGTAGAAACTTGCGGTCCCACGATTGGGGCGTACATGTCACATGACCAGAAATGACCTGGCCAATCAGAGACGCGGAAAACGCAGTTCTGTTGTAGAAGGCATTCAGGCCGCCGGGAAAACACATCGTCAGGCCTGACTCACAGAGAACGTTCCTCCGGGGGGTTGAGAGCAGGCCTGTGGGGGCGCAGGAGGACGGAGGAGGGGAGGCCTGACTCAGAGAACGTTCCTCCGGGGGGTTGAGAGCAGGCCTGTGGGGGCGCAGGAGGCCGGAGGGGAGGCCTGACTCACAGAGAACGTTCCTCCGGGGGGTTGAGAGCAGGCCTGTGGGGGCGCAGGAGGCCGGAGGGGAGGCCGGCCTGAATGACTCTGTGGGGCCTCGCTGCACTCTCTCCCGGCAGCAGAGAAAACAAGGGAAGCTAGATCTTTGTGACTAAAAGGGAAGAATAAATTGAGGCCGTATCGATCGCTCGCTCGCTCGCTCCCCCGGCAGAGAGAACAGAGCCGGGTGCACGGCGCCGGTGGAAGAGCTTCATCATCAGCTGCCGCGCGGCGCAGGGGAGAGAATGCGTCGTTTAAAGCTAAAAAGATCAAACATCCTATGAGCAGGGTGCAAGCGGTGCAAGCGGAGCGACTGGGAAAAAACGACCAATCTTTGTAACATTAAAAGAGTATCGTGGTGGGTTTTGTCGAGGAGGAAAAAAGGAGACAAAATGGGGTGTTTGACCTTTTTGGTATCAGAGGTTGATACGAGGACTGTCGTTTTTTAGCCTGTGTTGATTATTCTACCATCCGCTCCAGTGATAGTAGAACCTCTGTGGGAATAGGGAGGTGTAGTGGTTACTTCCTGGTCTATAGGGAGGTGTAGTGGTTACTTCCTGGTCTATAGGGAGGTGTAGTGGTTACTTCCTGGTCTATAGGGAGGTGTAGTGGTTACTTCCTGGTCTATAGGGAGGTGTAGTGGTTACTTTCTGGTCTATAGGGAGGTGTAGTGGTTACTTTCTGGTCTATAGGGAGGTGTAGTGGTTACTTTCTGGTCTATAGGGAGGTGTAGTGGTTACTTCCTGGTCTATAGGGAGGTGTAGTGGTTACTTCCTGGTCTATAGGGAGGTGTAGTGGTTACTTCCTGGTCTATAGGGAGGTGTAGTGGTTAATTCCTGGTCTATAGGGAGGTGTAGTGGTTACTTTCTGGTCTATAGGGAGGTGTAGTGGTTACTTCCTGGTCTATAGGGAGGTGTAGTGGTTACTTCCTGGTCTATAGGGAGGTGTAGTGGTTACTTCCTGGTCTATAGGGAGGTGTAGTGGTTAATTCCTGGTCTATAGGGAGGTGTAGTGGTTGTTACGTCATTGCTGTTTCTTGGCCGGTCCGCCTCGCAAAATTGCACAATATTTCCCCATTGCCCATTTCTGAAAATAAAGCATGAACATTGTACCTTTCTGTGCGTATTCATGCACAATCTATAGCTCAACATGAACATATTCGCAATTAATCGTAAAAGAAAATCGCCGGATTTTATTTCAACCAAAAATGCTTAAACGATAATGTTAGTGATAGAAGGGAACTCCTTTTGTGCAAAAAATGGAAAGCTTTTCAATGTTCATGAGGCAGAATTGTTACAATAGCCGATAATCCATAAACACCTCCCTATAGCAACACGGTCTCATCAGAAAACATAATTAAAGTACTAATCTCCGGAACAAAGGTACAGTACGTTATGTTATTGCCATGCGTAATATATTTATGTATTGTATATATCATATGATTTCAAGTTCAAGTTTTCAAGATTTTCTTTTATTTGACACAATTAAAATAGTGAAATGCTTGGTTCTGTATGACCCTCCTGAGATTGTGCTTCATAAACAATAAAAGACCAAACGATATACAAAATATACAAAACTAAAATGTATTCTGTATTTTTGTATGACAACTAATAAAGAAACTTGAACTTGAAACTTGAAACTTGAGAATAAATAGGTCAAATATGGTGTAATGTTTAAAAGGTGTTTAAAGTGAGTGTCTGCATGTAGATGTTAGATTTACATTTCGTATCAGTGAATATATTATATATAGAATATATTATGTATGGCTATAACATAACGTACTGTATATTATGTACCTTTTTTCTCTGGTTGATAAGTACTTAATTAATTCACATGTTTTAAGCGAGATCGAGCTGGGAATAGAAGGCATTCAGATGACTAAAATGATTTAGTCATTGCGTGGGATCTGAATGAAAACATAACATGCTTAGGGCGGCCGGGTGGCGCAGCGGACTAAGCATCTGCCCACCACCACAGAGACAGTAGGATCGAATCCAGCTGTGGTGCTTAAAATAAAATAATTAAAATCAAATAAATAGTGCTTCCTGAGCAGCACTCACTGCCATCAACTTAAATACAACTAACAGTCAATTGGTTTTCACCGCTATGCCATAAGGGCTCAGTGCATGCTCGTTAGTAGATGGCACTTTAACTTCCTCTTGAAGGTGGCCTTGGATTCTATTTCAGCTAAGTAGCTTGGCAACGAGTTCCATTCCATGATAGCTCTGTAAGTCACAGAAGATTTTAGTCGATTTGTTCTCGGTTTAGGTGCCATTAGATGGCCTGACGTAGCTTGTCTGGTCATGTGGTCATGTTCTTCTCTTATGTAAACTATATGATCATAAAAATACTGTGGTTTTTTGACAACTTGAACATTTCTGAGAAAAGTAATGAGACGGGATTGCAGACGTTTCTCAACCGGAAGCCATGATAATTGTCTGTGCATAACTCCAATATTAGTGCGCTTTGAACAGTGGAGAGCTGGCCTTTGTAGTTTCTGTACATGTGTTTTTGCTGCTGATGACTATATTACGGGACAGTACTCAAGATGTGACAAAACCAGATGGTCGCCTCCGCCGTGAATGTGAGTGAATGTGTAAATTGTGAGGAACAAATTGTAAAGCGCTTTGGATAAAAGCTGTTATGATAAATAAATGTTCCCACATTATCACAGTTTGAATGTTTAAGAACAGATTTACTGTAACAGCGAAGAGTTATAGTATCTCGACTCTAAATAGTACACACTTTTGTTTAAAAAAGGCATTTTGTGACACCTAGTACCTGACTGCCAAGGTGTTGAAAATGCAGCCACACTTTACCTTGGATCACCTTCATCATGACCTCCTTTAACTAAGGGATATGCATTACATGTTATTCATCTCCTAGGCTCTGCTCATGAAACTTCCCTATAATCAATGCTCTTTGATTGGCCATAACATACAGTACAGTACAGTATGGTGCTACTCTAGGTCACAGGATTACTTAGCTTTAGAGACACCACATGTAAAAAGCTGAGCTTGGCAAAACTGCTTTTAAACAGTATTATATGCCCCAAGAATGAACCACCGGAAACCTTGCAGTTAGAATAGTTCATTCCGTTAGAAGATTTTAAAGTTTTGAACTCGTATATTTTAGATGTCGCTTGTACTCGTTTTAATTCTATATGTATGTTGACGATGACATTTGTGTTGGATCTATAAACAGGTTGTGCTTTATTAGGAGGATTTTGAAAGTGAAACACATGGCCATGAAAAATCGCATCTTTGATTGAAATGTATCGTCATCGTTGCAGCACAAGTACAGTACAACGAAAAGAGGTTTGGCATCCAGCCAGAGTGCAAATGTAACAGTAAAGTGCAACAGTAATATACAATGTACAGGTGATAAAACTGGGTTAAGATGATTAAAATTAGTACTACTGAGTAATAGTGCTAATCAAATTATCTCACTCTCTCTCTCTCTCTCTCTCTCTCTCTCTCTCTCTCTCTCTCTCTCTCTCTCTCTCTCTCTCTCTCTCTCTCTCTCTCTCTCTCTCTCTCAATTCAATTCAATTCAATTCAAAAAGCTTTATTTGCATGAAATTTCACAAATGTTGACATAAACTGCAAACAACATTATACAATACAACAACAATATCAACAGAACAAGATCAAAGAAATAAAGGAGATGGTGCGGTGAATAAAACATGGTAGATGTATATACAGTATATGTGTCCTACTGGTTGTCCCTTTTCTTGTGACATGAATTGACATATTTTGCAGCTAAAAACTCTCTCTCTCTCTCCCTCTCCCTCTCCCTCTCCCTCTGAGGGACCTAGTACCTGACTGCCAAGGTGTTGAAAATGCAGCCACACTTTACCTTGGATCACCTTCATCATGACCTCCTTTAACTAAGGGATATGCATTACATGTTATTCATCTCCTAGGCTCTGCTCATGAAACTTCCCTATAATCAATGCTCTTTGATTGGCCATAACATACAGTACAGTACAGTATGGTGCTACTCTAGGTCACAGGATTACTTAGCTTTAGAGACACCACATGTAAAAAGCTGAGCTTGGCAAAACTGCTTTTAAACAGTATTATATGCCCCAAGAATGAACCACCGGAAACCTTGCAGTTAGAATAGTTCATTCCGTTAGAAGATTTTAAAGTTTTGAACTCGTATATTTTAGATGTCGCTTGTACTCGTTTTAATTCTATATGTATGTTGACGATGACATTTGTGTTGGATCTATAAACAGGTTGTGCTTTATTAGGAGGATTTTGAAAGTGAAACACATGGCCATGAAAAATCGCATCTTTGATTGAAATGTATCGTCATCGTTGCAGCACAAGTACAGTACAACGAAAAGAGGTTTGGCATCCAGCCAGAGTGCAAATGTAACAGTAAAGTGCAACAGTAATATACAATGTACAGGTGATAAAACTGGGTTAAGATGATTAAAATTAGTACTACTGAGTAATAGTGCTAATCAAATTATCTCACTCTCTCTCTCTCTCTCTCTCTCTCTCTCTCTCTCTCTCTCTCTCTCTCTCTCTCTCTCTCTCTCTCTCTCTCTCTCTCTCTCTCTCTCTCTCTCTCTCAATTCAATTCAATTCAATTCAAAAAGCTTTATTTGCATGAAATTTCACAAATGTTGACATAAACTGCAAACAACATTATACAATACAACAACAATATCAACAGAACAAGATCAAAGAAATAAAGGAGATGGTGCGGTGAATAAAACATGGTAGATGTATATACAGTATATGTGTCCTACTGGTTGTCCCTTTTCTTGTGACATGAATTGACATATTTTGCAGCTAAAAACTCTCTCTCTCTCTCCTCTCCCTCTCCCTCTCCCTCTCCCTCTCCCTCTCCCTCTCTCCCTCTCTCCCTCTCTCCCTCTCTCCCTCTCTCCCTCTCTCTCTCTCTCTCTCTCTCTCTCTCTCTCTCTCTCTCTCTCTCGAGCGAGGGAACACCAGACTTCCCCCGGTCCCTACGGCTCTGGAACGGCCTTAACCTCTTACCGTGCAACCCCCCCCCCCCCCCCCGGGAGAGGAAGATTTTTGCCCATCGGCGCGATGCGCCAATTTGCCAACCTCTAGCGGCTCGGGTGTGATATTTTCTTAATACAATATATATAGAGAATTAAAGCCCTATTTGTTGCCCCGTCGATTGCCTATTCAGGCGACGAAATCCATTTAGCGGTTCTCGAGTTACATGCCGATATGTGAGGCGTGCGCCAAAGTACACTGCAGACTCTTTTTATTTTTTTTTTGATTACCACACCCGACTCGCAGGGCTCTAGCTCTGTCAATCATTTGGCATCAGCGACCATCGTTCAGTTCCCCGCGGCGGGCATGGAGGGATGGAGGAGGGAGGGAGGGACGCTTCTTTAAACCTTTGGAACGCGCCGTCAGTCAACTTAAACTGTCTGGCAGTAGTATAGGCTACACTATCCAATAAAAACTTGAGCCGTCCCCAAGAATCAGTCACGGTGATGAGTGCTCCCGGCCGACACTTCTCCCTGAACTATGGCAACAATACCAGGAGTGCGGGGATGAGAACACATCTTTCTTGTCTCTGATCAGGTCTATATGCCGCAGGAAACAGCTTCACCTGACACCCAGAGCCCATCCACGCTGGATTTGATTTGATTTGAAACCCTTTATTTATACAGGGACAGTTGAGAGCAAGCTCTCCTTTTTCAACATCACCCCGATTACAGCATTTGGGACATATAACACACATTGGATAATAGTAATAATAATATAATATAATAATGTATACATAGGTACATATACATACTGTGACGAGCCTGGCGGTGTTCAGGCTCGACACGGACCAAAACAAACAATTCCAATGTCCACACAAGCACAATTTCAATAAACAAATGATATTTATTGATCAGCGGTACAAGTCCGATGGGCAATTAGAGGAGTCAAATCACAGTCCGGGGTCAAAACACGTTCCCCCAGCTCTCCGCATTGCATTCAGCTTTGCTGGTGGTTCATACTAATACATTTGGCAGTATTAGGGGGTGGGAAGCTGATGGGTGGGGATCGGACGTTGTGGACAGCGACTCCTACAGGTCGGTTTGTGCGCCTGCGCAGTAGAATCGGGAAGCGACGGGGGCGGCAGCGTCCCTCCAAAGCGCAGACCCCCCCCGACGCTGAAAGATTGCGCCGTGCAGGTGGAAAGATGCAACGGCTGCTACCTCGAGTACCGGAGGGGACTCGTGCGATGTATGGCTTCGTCCACATTACAGCCGGCTTGTGGGAGGCATGGCCAAACAGCGTTCGAGACAGGGGAGGGTAGAATTGGACGATACGAAATTGGATAGATAAAAATTTAAAAAAAAACACGTTCCAGGCTCTCGTTCAAAAAGGGAATGTTCAATACTCAGGGTTTGTCGTCCGGTCCAGGGTCAGTTTCACAAGGGGGGGTATCTGACAGCCAGTCCAGGGTCCAGTACCACGAACACCTTCTCTCTCTCACCTCTCCTTCAAACTACCTCTTACCTCACAAACTCAGTATCACACTCTCTCTCTCTACGTTCTCTGCTCCTTCCTCACCTCCACTCAACTCTCCTCTGTCTCTCCTAGGGTTTTATGCCGTGTGTGTCTTTGTGTGTGTGATGTGATGTGATCATGTAATTGTAAATCTATGTCAAAACATTCGCACTCCTCTTTCCGTTGCCCTGTACTCGTGCCATACGATGACGATACATTTGAATCTAATCTAATTAATTACTCCTCGCGAAAAGCACATCGACGATGTGGACAGAATCATGGACACCATATTATGAAATTTCAATATTAATATTATATATATATAGAATTACGGTAATTGAAAAAGAAATCACGAAACTGGATGATAGTGGAATGAGACACCAGAGGGCGCTCAAATACCTTGTAAAAAGAGATGCAGAAATTACTGCAACCTGTGAAGACTTGCAAAATAGACTCAGGCCCCGTTTAGACGGAAACGCTAGCAGGTGAATCCGCAAAAATATTTTTGCTGATGTGCCTTTCGTTTATACGGAAACGGTGTTTTTACGGGGTGAAACCGCAAAAAAGTGAGACTACCTTCCAGGGTGGAATTCCTAGAAACGCAAAAGCTTTGTGATCTCGTCTAAACTATCAAAACGTATAAATCTGTTAAAACGATGACGAAAGGGTTGTCACGGCTCTGGTCGCGCGTACTGCTTACGTCACAGGTAGCAGGTATGCGCCAGTAGCCGAGACGTAAACAAAGCAAGTATGTCTGACTTATATCAACGGAGATCACCTGAAGGCTACATTGGCAGTACTTTTAACCCTTTCACTGCCACACGAGTCACACGACAGAAGGTTAACCCTTTACTATCACACAACCGGCTGTCGTGTGGCAGTGAAAGGGTTAAATACACAAGAATCTGTCCCGCGGCGTGAGACCCGTGAGTGGACCCACTGTCTGTGAGTGACTCTGCTTTGGTGCAATCACATTCCCCATCCACAGTCTGCGAATCAGAGGCAGAGTAGGGCGGGTCTTCACAGCACGTCATGTGACATATGCGCCAATCGTGTGACAGCGGGTCTCCGTCGTTACAGCGTCGTCTGCACGGAGAATTCCACTCCAAAACGCTCGTCTAAACGTAAAATTAAAAGTGAAACCGCAAGATGACTTTTGCGGTTTCTGTTCACAAAACGCTCGTCTAAACGGGGCCTCAGACGCAACAATATCCGGATCTACCAAGTCCCTGAAGGTAGCGAGGACAAGGATACTAAAGAGTTTGTGAAGCAGCTATTGACAACATCCCTGAAAATAACACCTGAACTTGAGTCTGAGATTAAGATAGAAAGAGCGCACAGATCACTGATGGCCAAACCGAGAGATTCTAGCGCCCCCCCGCGCTCTATCATTGTGCGCTTTCTAGATTTCAATATCAAAGAACAGGTGTTACAGCTCGCATGGGGACAATCCGTCACACTTCAAGGGAAAAGGATCTATTTTGATCACGATTACTCCCCAGACCTGCAAAAGAAGAGGGGTCAGGTGCGTCACGTCATCAAACAGCTGAAGGAAAAAGGGATACGCGCTAATTGCCCATACCCGGCACGACTCAGGATGACAACAGAATCGGGAACGAAGGTGTTTGACTCTCTGGTGGATGCAATTCCCACACTAAAAGAACTGGGAATTCATGTCCAAATCGACGAAAGAGAGAAACTACAAAGAGAACTGACAAGGGACAGGTGGCGAACACAAAGAAGAGGGCGAGAGCAGCGAACGAAAGGAGCCATGACGTCACTATCTGCCGCAGACCTAAGATCATTCATGGACGATAAAGATGAGTAAACCAGTTAGATATAGTAATAGTAGACTAACGAAATGTTTACAATAAGTGTAAAACACAAGAAATAATGGACATGCTGCTGACTAATATGATTATCATTTACCCTGAGTATTAATTACCTGTTGGGAAAATTTAAATATATCAAATCTACTTTAATTTATGGTTCTGAGGCCAGAGACTGAGCCATAGACGGATCACACTTAGCCTGTGTTATCAGGCAAAGGTTAACCCTATACGTTCGTGGTAACTTCTCTGCACTTAGTGCAATATGCTCCCTGAGAGAGACAGCTACACCTCTCTAGAACATCGGGAGGAGATTTCAATTGTGATTTATGTAAGACAGCTTACTGGAAAATTGGAAGCCCTAGGTTTTCCCTTACAAGTGAATAGGGGACCATTTTGTTTTGTTTTTTATGTTGTATACTCTTTGACAAATGCCTCAAGCTCATATACTATGGAAGATAGATCTATGTTGTACATACGAAATACAATGACATTATGACAAGCCTTAAATGTATTAGTTACAATATAAATGGTCTTAACAACCCAATAAAGAGGAAAAAACTTTTTGGACAACTTAAGAAAATGCAGTGCTCTATAGCATTCATTCAAGAAACGCACTTATCAATAAACGAACACCAGAAACTGAAGAGAGAATGGGTGGGCCAGGTGTATAGTGCGTCCTGTCAAACAGGGAAAAAGAGAGGAGTGGCTATTCTATTTAACAAATCAGTATACTTCACCAAAGAAAAGGAAATTGCAGATGACCAGGGCAGATATGTTATGGTCCAGGGGTCAATAGGAGGATCAATCATAACCTTTCTAAATATATATGCATCAAATGAAGACTGCCCCAATTTCTTTAAAGGTATAGCCTCACTTTTGGCTGGTAACGCCAAAGGAATTATCCTTATGGCCGGTGATTTCAACTGTGTACTAAATCCAAAAGTAGACAAACTGCCTGTAGATTGTGGACCCATTTCAAAAAAATCTAGATCACTGAATGCAATGATAAAAGAATTTGGACTTATAGATGCATGGCGTTTCCACCATCCTAGGCAGAAATACTTTACCTTTAGGTCTGGGGTCCATGGTAGCTACTCTCGGATAGATTACTTCTGTATTTCCAAGCAAGATATTGACAAAGTTGAATCATGTATCATTGAACCAGCGACCATCTCAGATCATGGACCTCTAACTCTTCAACTTAACCTCAGTACCAATAAAATCTTTAAATATTGGAGGCTCAATGTATCCATGCTGTCTGACTCTCACACACGGGAGAGGATAAGTGAAGAACTGAAGAGTTATTTTGATCTCAACAATAAGGGGGATGTCTCACCATCAATTTTATGGGACGCGGCAAAGGCTGTAATGAGAGGTAAAATTATCTCAATTTCAAGTGCACTAAAGAAACAGCGAAATGAAAAACAGCAGAACCTAGAAAATGAGTTAAAAATACTAGAAAGGAAACATAAACTGAACAGAGATGAGGAAGATTTAAAAGCTCTACTAACCTGCAGACAAAAACTAGATGACCTGTTGACATACAAAGCGGAAGGAGCCCTTAGATTTGCTGGTAGGAATTACTATGAGATGGGAAATAGGGCAAGCAAGCTACTGTCATTCCAGCTCCACAAAATACAGTCAAGTCGGATAGTTCCAAAGATTAAACACCCCAGCACACACATGGAAGTAATGCAAACGCAAGAAATTGCTAATGCATTTGCAGATTACTATACCGACCTCTACAAAGCACAGCAATTGGAAAACAAGAAAGAAAAAATCAACAACTTCTTAGATAACCTTAAACTTTCTAAACTATCCCCAGATGAGGCGGATGAGCTAACCTCCCCTATTACGGAGAAGGAGATAGGGGAAACTATTCAGATGCTTAAGAACAATAAATCACCAGGTACAGATGGGTTTTCAAATGAATTTTATAAACATTTCACTGAACAATTAACACCAGTATTAAGTGTAGTTTATAACTATGCCCTATCTGAGAGAGATCCACCAGGAAGCTGGTCAGAAGCTATTGTCTCGGTAATACATAAAGAAGGTAAAGACCCCACAAGATGTAGTTCCTATAGGCCCATAAGTCTCCTTTGCAACGATTTCAAGATATTGACATCTATACTTAAAAAAAGAATACAGAAACATATAATAAAACTGATACACCCAGACCAGACTGGCTTTATCACTGGTCGACAGGGTGCTAACAACATCAGAAGAACTTTAAATCTGCAAACAGTGGCTGGATCTCGAAAAGAACCATCAATGCTTCTCGGCTTAGATGCCGAGAAGGCATTTGATAGAGTTGATTGGCTGTACCTTGAACTAACATTGAAAGGTATGGGATTCAATAACACATTTATAGATTGGATAAAATGTTTATATAAAAATCCTAAGTCTAGAGTAAGGGTGAATGGTCACTGCTCTCACTTCTTTGAGATACAGAGAGGGACACGCCAAGGAGACGTTTTGTCTCCGTTACTATTCGCGATTGGCATAGAGCCACTAGCGGAGATGATTAGATCAAACCCTCAGATAAAGGGAATAGATGACCAAAAAGGCATTACACACAAGATCTCGCTATTTGCTGATGACATTTTACTTTATATCAAAAACCCTTTAGAATCAATTCCAAACATAATGATGGATTTAAGAAATTACGGCGAACTGTCGGGTTATAAGATAAATGAGACCAAATCAGAAGCCATGATGATAGTGGGAACATGGCCAACACATCTGAATAGTATAGCACCCTTCCATTGGGCTAGAGACGGATTCAGGTATTTAGGAATCATTTTGACTCCCAGCAGCAATCAGTTATATCAAGCAAACTACGAAAAGTTGATTGTACAAATCAAATCAGACATGGCCTGATGGGACATTTTACCTCTCTCCCTAGTGGGAAGAATAGAATCAATTCGAATGAATGTGCTACCTAGACTTATTTTTCTCTTCCAGTCTCTACCTATACCAATACCTGCCACTACCTTTAAAAGGTTAGATAAACTCCTATCCAAATTTATCTGGCAGAGGAAAAAACCTAGAGTAAGGCTTAAAACACTATGTTTGCCAAAGAACAAGGGTGGTCTTGGTCTACCAAACCTAAGAAACTACTACTGGGCAGCTCAATTACGCATACTTGTGCATTGGATACAAAAGGACCTAGATTCAGGATGGGTACAGATTGAGCAAAACTCAATTCCAAAGACCCCTCTCAGATCCATAATATTCCTGGGGAAAGCATACTGGAAAAAAATTAAGATTGGTAACAAATGGATTACAAATACATTAAAGGTATGGGAAAGTGTAAGGAAAAAGGGGGGAGGTCCACGATCAATATCTAGGGCCATGCCAATAGCAGACAATACAGAATTCCGGCCAGCTATGGAGGATGGGGGTTTTAAAAAATGGGCGGATTTGGGCCTGGTTACTATCAATCAATTAATGGAAGGAGACTGTTTTAAATCGTTTGCACAGCTACAGCAATGTTTTGATCTACCTTCGAAAGACATGTTTAGATACTTTCAAATAAGACACTATGTAACGACTCACAGTGAGTGGGAAGCAATTAAGAGACCACCAACAAATGTGGAGCGGTACTTTATTAACACAATAGAAAAAAACTTGATGGAAAGAAAGCAGATATCCAATATTTACAACATGTTACAACTAGACGATCCAGGAGACACCACCTATATTAAAGAAAAATGGGAGTTGGAAGCTAATGTGATCATAGAAAATGAAGAATGGGAGGACAGCCATTCAAGCAATCATAAAATCACAAATAGTCCAATGTGGAAGGAGTTTGACTGGAAGGTCAAGGTCAGGTACTTTAGGACTCCTCAAGTTCTCTCCGGATTTGCTGGTGGGTCCTCACCACTATGTTGGAGAGGATGTGGATTGATCGGAGATCATACACATATTTTCTGGGACTGTCCAAGGGTGCAGACATTTTGGGTGAATATCAAAAATTATTTTGATTACGCTGAATACTTTGAAAACAAATTGAATAAGAGGGAAGAGCCTGAGTAACAAATGTCATTGAATATGTGAATCAAGTATATTATACTGTGTGATTATTGCAATGTGATGTTCATTATGACACAAAATAAAAGAAAGTTCAAAAAAAAATATATATTATATATATTATATTATATATATATTATAAATATTGTGAAATGTTGTTTTTCAGAGCTTTGTTCTTCCAATCAGAGGGGGAGACGTGTCACATAACGACCAATCACCTTCACCGACGTGTCTTGCACTGACGTTCCGAGTAAGGCTGAGACGATATGCCATTTGGAAGAATCGATAAATCGGGACAAAATTATCGATAAATATCGATATTTTTATTAGTGTTCTTTTTTAATTATTATTATTATTAGTATTTAAACAACACATTTATGTTTATTTTTCAGCAATTCTTTGCCGTTGCCGCTCTCTTTAGTGTTACAGATTTCCCCGTTCAAAACGACCACAGTGATCCTTCTCGTGTTACAGTCTGGTCTCTGGATGTGATGGAGGAGTGCACTGCATGTTGAAGGCACGGTGCAGAGTTGCAATTCAACTGAATTTACATGAAATGGGGATGTTTTAACTCAAACATGCCACAAGACCTATTTTAGTATAGTATAAAGTATTACAAAAATATATAATAATAATAGTAATAATAATATTTAAAAAAATGTATTTGACATTATGCAAAAAAAGTGATGCCACTTATCGATTTCACGCAGTTATGGATAATTATCGATAAATCGATAAGTGGTCTCAGCCTTAGTTCCTAGCGGATCTGGCTGCAGGTGGTCGGGATCGCTGTCCAAAGAACTCCCCGCCTCCCGCCCTGGTCCGCCCGCGCTTCTGAAACACAGCAACATTCATATTTCAACGTGTGGATATGAATTATGCACAGTAACCAGTGAGTATAGGAATTTAATGATGCCTCGTCGGTGAGCGAGAGAGAGAACGCTTCCACCTGACCTGGCCGTGGGGGGTGTGGAGGCGTGTCCTGGCCGTGGGGGGTGTGGAGGCGTGTCCTGGCCGTGGGGGGTGTGGAGGCGCTGGTTTGAACACATCTTCACCACGTCCTCCTTGTTGCCTGGTGGTGTGGAGTCGGAGGTAGGAACGAGGGTAGTAGTAGTAGAAGTAATAGTAATAGTAGTAGTAATAGTAGTAGTGGTAATACTAGTAGTAGTAACAGTAATAGTAGTAGTAGTAGTAGTAGTAGTAGTAGTAATAATAGTAGTAGCAGTAATAATAGTAGTAGCAGTAATAATAGTAGTAGTAGTAGTAGTAGTAGTAGTAGTAGTAGTAGTAGTAGTAGTAGTAGTAGTAGTAGTAGTAGTAGTAGTAGTAGTAGTAGTAGTAGTAGTAATAATAATAGTAGTAGTAGTAGTAGTAGTAGTAGTAGTAGTAGTAGTAGTAGTAGTAGTAGTAGTAGTAGTAGTAGTAGTAGTAGTAGTAGTAGTAGCAGTAGTAGTAGTAGTAGTAGTAGTAGTAGTAGTAGTAGTAGTAGTAGTAATAATAGCAGTAGTAGTAGTAGTAGTAGTAGTAGTAGTAGTAGTAGTAGCAGTAGTAGTAGTAGTAGTAGTAGTAGTAGTAGTAGTAGTAGTAGTAGTAGTAGTAGCAGTAGTAGTAGTAGTAGTAGTAGTAGTAGTAATAATAGTAGTAGCAGTAGTAGTAGTAGTAGTAGTAGTAGTAGTAGTAGTAGTAGTAATAGTAATAGTAGTATAGTAGTAGTAGTAGTAGTAGTAGTAGTAGTAGAAGTAGAAGTAGAAGTAGAAGTAGAAGTAGTAGAAGACGGAGGTCTCTGTGTGCCCAGTTGAGGTCTGGCACCCTGCCATTGGCTGTGGAAGTGGGTAGATTCCAGGGTAAACCTGAGGAGGAGCGGCTGTGTGTTCTGTGTGATCTGGGAGTGGTGGAGGATGAATATCATTTTGTTTTTTATTGCCCTTTGTACACCACTTTGAGGAGGGCTTTATTTGAAAAAATTCAAATTGCAAACCCAGATTTGTTTTGGCAGTCTGAGAGCTGTATGTTGAGTTGTTTTTTTGTGGAGGACATCTTCGGTTTTGCAGGATTTTTGGAGAAGGCATGGCACCTGAGACAAAACACACTGTATCCTATATAATTGTATTTGAATTCACCTTGTTTTTCTGTTTTTCTGTTTATTTACATTGAGTACAGCTTGTGTTATATTACGTTTTATTGTATTTTCTTGTATTTTTCTTTTTTTATGGCCATCTTGGTCTATGTAATTTGTTAAGTAATTGGTAAAGTATACTATTATATACTTATTGTTATGTGTCTTGTAAGCCCATATGGGCTGGGCATACATCTGTATGTAAGACACGAAAATAAAAAATATCAAATCAAATCAAATCAAATCAGTAGTAGTAGTAGTAGTAGTAGTAGTAGTAGTAGTAGTAGTAGTAGTAGTAGTAGTAGTAGTAGTAGTAGTAGTAGTAGTAGTAGCAGTAGTAGTAGTAGTAGTAGTAGTAGTAGTAATAATAGCAGTAGTAGTAGTAGTAGTAGTAGTAGTAGCAGTAGTAGTAGTAGTAGTAGTAGTAGTAGTAGTAGTAGTAGTAGCAGTAGTAGTAGTAGTAGTAGTAGTAGTAGTAGTAGTAGTAGTAGTAGTAGTAGTAGTAGTAAGTAAGTAAGTAAGTAAGTATTTATAAAGCACCTTTCATACATGTCATGTAGCTCAAAGTGCTGTACACAATTATAGGCATATATAACGATAAAAGCAATAAAGTCATAGTGATCAGTTAAGATCAATGTTTAAAAAAAAAATTATAATAATAATAATAGTAACGTAAAAATGAAAATAACGTAAAAACAGTCATTTGCTTACCAGTTTGGGAGAACAGGTCCGCACAAACATTTCCGCTCAGTGGCAACCGGAAGTGCACTAAACCAATGCACTTGTATGGTAGGTAGCAATGTTTAGGTCTTATAATGCTAGTGTAGTTACGTTTTTATCAGTGGTCATAGTTGGGTCCATAGTGCTTTACCAAGTCCCATGGATCCATCAGTGGCCGTGTATTGTGTGCGTATGTACCCGTTCGCTCATGTGGTCAGTGGCCAGAGTTGGGTCCACAGGACTTATCCAAGTCCCATGGACCCATCAGTGGTCGCGTCTTGTGGTAGAAAGAAAGAAAAAGAAAAAAGTATAAAGAAAACAGTCTAAAGTTTGAAAGTTTAGGAGGTCCGCAAAAACACGCCTTCAGCTCAGAAGCTGAGGCGTGTCAAAAACTTTTGAAAAACTGGAGGCGTGTCTCCTATTGTACCCATTCCATCATCTAAAAAGTTTGAAAGTTTGGGAGGTCCGCAAAAACACGCCTTCAGCTCAGAAGCTGAGGCGTGTCAAAAACGTTTGAAAAACTGGAGGCGTGTCTCCTATTGTACCCATTCCTTCATCTAAAAAGTTTGAAAGTTTGGGAGGTCCGCAAAAACACGCCTTCAGCTCAGAAGCTGAGGCGTGTCAAAAACTTTTGAAAAACTGGAGGCGTGTCTCCTATGTACCCGTTCCTTCATCTAAAAAGTTGGGTCCACAAGGCTTATCCTAGCCTCATGGATCCATCAGGTTTTTCCAAGCCATAACTATTTGTAAGCTAGACTGTATAGGTACGTTTTTAATTTTCCTTTAAAAATGTGTATAGAGCTGGCGTTTCTGATGTGTGTTGGTAGTGTGTTCCATAGTTTTGGGGCATAGTTGGCAAATGCCATACTTCCTATCCTTTTTTGGTTTCTGGGCGTGTCTAGTAAACCTGTAGTGGATGACCGTAGCGTTCTTGAGGGCAGATAACTAACTAGGGAATTTGCTATGTATTTTGGGCCTTGCTCATTAAGAGCTTTATATGTTAGGAAAAGGACCTTAAAATCAATTCTATGAGTTATTGGAAGCCAGTGCAGAGTGGCCAGGACTGGAGTGATATGTTCTCTTCTCCTTGTATGAGTTAGTAATCGAGCTGCAGAGTTTTGGATAAGCTGAAGCTTCCCAATGGTTGCTTTGGGAAGACCAGTGAACAGTGCATTACAATAGTCAAGCCGACTTGATACAAAAGCATGAATAAGTTTCTCTGCATCCTTTTTATTTATGAAAGGTCTTACTTTCGCTATGTTTCTTAGGTGGAAGAATGACGTTTTCATGGCCTTATTTATATGAGACTTAAAGGTCAGGTCTGAGTCCAAGATGACACCTAGGCTTGTAACCTCAGTCTTTACATAGGATGACAGACTCCCCAGGTTTTTACAAAGCACTTCCCTTTTCGCTTTTGGGCCGATCAATAGGATTTCGGTCTTGCTTTCGTTTAATTTTAGGAAGTTATTGTTCATCCACTTGTTTATTGCTAACAGACAATTTGTAATGGACTGTATGGCTGTAGTGTTATTTGGTTCTGCGGAGATATATAGATGTGTATCATCAGCATAACTATGGAAGCATACATTGTGGTCTCGAATGATGTCCCCGAGGGGCAGCATATATAGTGAGAAGAGTAATGGACCAAGGCAGCTTCCTTGTGCGACTCCAAAATTGCTGTCATGTTCCTCGGATACATTGTCTCCAAGCTTAACATAGAACCTTCTCCCCTTAATGTATGTTATGAGCCAATTTAGTACATGATCGGAAAAGCCAACCAGTCTTTCTAGACGACTGATCAAGATATTATGGTCAATCGTATCGAACGCTGCACTAAGGTCCAATAGGACAAGAATTGAGACTTTGCCAGCATCGGAGTTTAGCCTGAGTAGTAGTAGTAGTAATAATAGTAGTAGCAGTAGTAGTAGTAGTAGTAGTAGTAGTAGTAGTAGTAGTAGTAGTAGTAGTAGTAGTAGTAGTAATAGTAATAGTAGTATAGTAGTAGTAGTAGTAGTAGTAGTAGTAGTAGTAGTAGTAGTAGTAGTAGTAATAATAGTAGTAGCAGTAGTAATAGTAGTAGTAGTAGTAGTAGTAGTAGTAGTAGTAGTAGTAGTAGTAGTAGTAGTAGTAGTAGTAGTAGTAGTAGTAGTAGTAGTAGTAGTAGTAGTAATAGTAATAGTAGTAGTAGCAGTAGTAGTAGTAGTAGTAGTAGTAGTAGTAGTAGTAGTAGTAATAATAATAGTAGTAGCAGTAGTAATAGTAGTAGTGGTAGTAGTAGTAGTAGTAGTAGTAGTAGTAGTAGTAGTAGTAGTAATAATAGCAGTAGTAATAGTAGTAGTAGTAGTAGTAGTAGTAATAATAGTAGTAGCAGTAGTAATAGTAGTAGTAGTAGTAGTAGTAGTAGTAGTAGTAGTAGTAGTAGTAGTAGTAGTAGTAGTAATAATAGTAGTAGCAGTAGTAATAGTAGTAGTCAGGGCCGCCTCAGTGGGTGTGCGAGCAGTGCGGTCGCACAGGGCCTCGCGGGAAGGGGGGCCTCGCACAAAAAAAAATTAAAAAAAATAAAAATAAAATATTTTTTATTTATTATTTTTTGTATATTTTTTTTTTTTTTTGAGGCCCCCCTTCCCGTGAGGCCCTTTTTCATCACAGACCTAACATCTAGGTTTGCTTATATGCTTATATATTTCACATTAGACACATTTGTAGAATGTGTCTGACTTGTTCCTGGGTCTGCGGCTCTGCAGCAGACATACTCACTATTGGGGCTCTGCAGCAGACATACTATTGGTTTCAACAAAGGGAGTGGTTACATCATGTGTACGCCGGCGTGCGTCAGCTGCGTTTGACTATTTTGCGCGTGCAGCTTTGGAGGTTATGCTTAAGTTATGCCAGCCAAGACGAAGAGGTCGGTCATTATCAGTCGGTCGGTCACCAAGGAACGTTGACGAAAGGCCTCTCGCTGGCGGGACAAAAAGAAGCTATGGCCGGAGCCTTGTCATGGTGCAGTCGGGATATAGCCATGATGATGTCGGCTAGTAGCTAGCTTAGCTAAAGGCTAACTAGCGTTAGCTAACCTAGAGACAGCGCATGCAGCCAAGATGAAGAGGATGGTCGTTTGGCAGATGAACTTCGTCAACTCCACGCGGTTGTCTCCATCCTCTTGGACGTTTGGTGAGTTTTTAACCTATTCTATTAACTCTATTCTATTCCCGCCGTGGATATCTCTCTCTCTCTCTCTCTCTCTCTCTGGAGCCAAACTGGCCGACTAGCTGTTGTAGTACTAGTAGCTAACGGTGTGTGGCCTGGTGTCAGCACCTGTATTGCTTTTCTCACATTGTACAGTTTTTCAGTGGTAGCCGCATAGCTTGCTTCTGCGTTAGCTAATGGTTAGCGATAGCGGGGTTGAGCTAACTGTTAGCCAGTTAGCTGTTTAGCTACGACGTTAGCTGCCGGCTGCGCTCGGCTGGGAACATTAGTTTGATGCTATCAGTTAGCCTAGAGTTAGCTGTTAGCTTGTGCTACGACCATTGACATTAGCCGTGAGAATAGCAGGGGGTTCTGGCACTCTGACTACGACATCATCTTTGACAGAAGATGTAGTCGGGCCTGCACCATGACAAGGCTCCGGCCATAGCTTCTTTTTGTGCCGCCAGCGAGAGGCCTTTCGTCAATGTGGAGACCTGTGTTGCGGCCTTTCGCCCTGCGTTCCTTGGTGCAGGTAAGATGAATGAAAATGTCATGACATTACCCCACTCTTCCTTCCTTCCCCTCCCGAATGTTTTGTTAATAACGATGTTTTTTTCCAGGCAAAACATATGTTACTTCACAACATTTGGTGATACGACATGTGCTGTGTGTGAATTATCTTGGTCGTTTGTGTAGCTTGGGTAGCGTTGGGCCGTTGGCCAAAGCTGTGTGTGGCCTGGTGTCAGTAGCCTACCTGGCTAGCCTATTTAGCTGATGTCGGCCATTGGCTCCTTGCTGCTTTGTAGTACTAGTACTAGTAGTAGTAGTAGTAGTAGTAGTAGTAGTAGTAGTAGTAGTAGTACTAGTACTAGTAGTAGTAGTAGTAGTAGTAGTAGTAGTAGTAGTAGTAGTAGTAGTAGTAGTAGTAGTAGTAATAGTAATAGTGCTAGCAGTAGTAATAGTCGTAGTAAAATGGTAAATGGTTACAATTTGTTCCTCACATTCACACACCGACAGTGGACTCACACAGGTGCGGAGTGGGAGGTAGGAATGAGGGTACGTCACCCCGTCAGAATATTGATTCGCTCTGACATCTACCGTAACGATTCTTTTGTCAGTAATGAAATGACTGGAGAGGCCGAATTGGGGTTGGATCGCCAATGACTTTTAATTAAGCCCCCTGAATGACGTCTCCTTTTGACCTCCTCATCTACACACCGGCCAAAACCAGTTGATGTTTTTAATTTTTTTGTCCTTCAAGCAGCGAGCCTCGCTTCCATACAAATGAGAGACGTTTTTTTCCCCTTTCCCAGTCTTATCCTGACCTCCACTGAGTGGGCAGATGAAACCCCTGCCTTGTAATTACAGCACACACCTCTGTATGTTGCAACATAGAACCAGCAGGGGGTCATCAAAGAGAAGCCGGCTATTCTCGGTCCTTGCTCCACAGTGGTGGAAGGTGGAATGAACGTTAGGTTATGACTATAACCAAGTTCTGTTAGTTAGGGGCGACGCTTGGCATCACCTTCTGCACTATCTCGCGTACGTGCACGCGTACTGAATAAATTCCACAAATGTACCTCTAATACCAGTATTAGTCTGACCACACCCCTCATCAGCTTACCTTCATAAGCAGGTGTGTGGTCACCTGCTCTCCTCCTTCCCAAGCTTTCACCACAAGGTGAGGTCAAGGGCTGCAGCGGCCGTCTGATGCCAAGCGTCGCCCCTAACTAACAGAACTTGGTTATAGTCATAACCTAACGTTCTGTATCGTTAAGGGGCTTAGCTTGGCATCACCTTCTGCACAAGGGAGGCCAAGCGGAGCCGCTGGCTGACAAATACACCCCGCTGACAGCCCCCCACAACCATCAGAACAGGGAGGGCCGAGCCCCCCCGACCCCCCCTAATGGCGGGTAGCCCCCCTATTAGGGGCTTCATGGGAAGGCGACGGACCCGACCGTGCGAAGAGGCACTCAAGCAACTCAACGCACAGGGTGAGCAGACCGTGGCTTGACCCCACGACTACACACACGCACAACCCGCATGCTACCCGGGAACGAACGGAGGAACAACCTCGTTACTGCCCCCAGAATCACGGGGTCAAGAGCAAACCCAACCCCGTGGCAAGGCCGTAGCAGCGGAGCGCGAAGGAAGACCCAGATCCACCAAAGGACCGGGCTCCCTGGAATGGGGGCCCGGAGAAGTCCATGATGCCAGCATCAAGACCCCACCAGGGGGGCACCCAGTGACCCCGCCCCCCACATCGCCAGCGTATCCGGACAAGGGGCCCCCAGCCGAGCGGGCCCTGTCCTCCCCAACAGCACACCGCCTGGAACACAAGCCCTGCAACAGGCAGACAGCACGGTTAACACACAAGAGGTAACCAACGGAAGCAGGCAGCGCACCGGGGAAAGACCAGGCAACAGGCTGTCAACCCAAGCCAGGAAAAACTGCGGACGAGGCAGGCGCCAGAAAGGACAGCTGAACAGCCGTCCCGGCGGAAGGGGCGTATGCTGGCGTTGTCGCATAACCAAGCTTTCAAACAGCACGTCAGAAGTGGGATCCGTAGACCACTCGACCCCTGACAGCTGCCCACAGAAAAGCCCATACGATCGGCAGACGTCATGAACGTGCAGGGGCACCCTCAACCGGAGAACCGGGAGTTGACACTGCAGCAACACACCAGAGAACCAACCACCCAGGCATCACCCCATGCAATGGTTGGTCCCATAACCCCTCAGGAAAGAACCCCGAAACACACCTGCGGCACCGCCGCAGCCCGCGTTCCGGTTCCCAACAGGGCTATCCCGGGCCTACAGGTCAACGAGCATCACCCCGGACCGGGCCCGGTGATACGGGGAGCACAGGATCCCAAAGGAGGTTAACCCCACCCAACAGGCTCCTCAGCGCCAAAACGCAAGAGAAGAGCGTAATATGGAAGACCAGCCCCAGCACCCCGCACTCGGTATTCCCAGGAGGTCACCCAACCAAGTACCAACCAAGACCAACCCGTACAGCGGCCGAGATCCGACGAGATCGGACGCGTACAGGTCGGCACGGCCGTAAGCCATTACGACAGTGCAGAATACAACGCACCCAACAAGGGTCCCATAACGCTCAACCCTGTGACACCCGGATCGACCTAGCATTTTTCCCCCTGAAAAAACCCCAAGTCCCTCAGGGTACCAGAACAGCAGATCTGCATCCCCAGCGGACAACGGGTGCACTGATCTGGACCAGCGCGACCAGAACCAGTCCCGTGCCCTAATCACGCCGACCTGCCAACCCCAGGAGAAGGGGCAGATATGCGCGTTTGATCCCAACATAAAAAAGAAGGCGCCACCCAGACGTGTCGGTATGAACCGCGTCCGGCGGCCCACCCCTAGGGCGTGAGACCCTTCCCCATATGTCCAGACCCATTCCGTCATCATCCCCTGACATGAACGGGAACCCATCGACAACACACAGGATGTCGGAAGAGGAAAAAACCCCCATCCCAATTGCTCCATAAAAACGCTGTTTTACCAAAGCAAACGAGGCGCGCCAGTCAGCAACGGCCCAAAGCACATCCTGAGCCAGCACTATGTGTGCGTTCTGACATACCCACATCAACAATAGGTCGTTTAGACCACCATATTGAATCCCCAAGACGCCCAGGGAACGACAAGAGGGGCGAGATGCAATCAACTCCATGAATGAATGAATGAAAACATTTACCCAACAGACTGCAGTACAGGAATACATACAAAAAGATAAGGGGAGGCAGACCTGAGAAAGACGTTAGTCTTGTTTCCATCAGGGACCCTCATTTCATATCCATCAAGACACATTCAACTCTTTATAAAATAAAGAAAAGGCATCACCCGTATGACCCAACTGCACAGCTGGGAGTAAAAACCCTGTTTTTCACATGATTTTAATCCAGTCACTCCTTTTAATCAGAGTGTAAGACCAGACTCCCCCAGAAAACACCTTCCCACATGAGACCACGGTCAAGAAAAAGATATGTAACTGTGAGACACGTGACCAACAGACTCAAGTTTGACACATAAATGGAAGGCGTCGCCATAGCAACAACGCTACAACGGGCGGGGAAACCCACCGGATCCTGTCATAACAGGAGTCGGTAGAATACCCCTTCCCCCCCCCCCCCCCCCCTGTCAAGCACTGGCTTGGCCCTGACTGGCTCAGCAGAAAAGATCAACAAATCCTCTAAACCAATCAAGTGGGAAAAAGGAGGGGTTTATTCGACACCCCCTCCCGAAAACACACCTTTTATCCCTACACACAGAAAACAACCGTAGCCATCTTGAAAACCTCCGGTAGAACAAAGCATAGCATAAGCTAATACAATGCCTGCTACCCACAAAGTGTAAAAAAGGGTTTACAACAAAACATAAGTCGCCTGTGCGTGAATCCCATACCCGTTGCCTATGTCATACATAGGAAGAACGCTGAACGAGAGTAATGGCTAGGCCATGAAAAATGTGCGTACGAGCATTACTGCAACTAACAACACAGCGTTGTGAAAACACATATACTTAGTTAAAGCAATGGAATAACACCAGTTCTAATTGCATGTGGAGCATCAAGCTAATAGAACCTATTACCGAGTGTAAGTTGCAGACCTTGCTTAAAACCCGTAACACAACACAACTCACCCCCCAACGTAACAGGGTAGATTCATATATACACAACCCCACCATATGATTTGTATGAAGAAACACACAGTTTGTTCGGCCAAACACAGTCCCCCTTATATCGGGGAACTTTTTTTATTAATTAAAAAAGTGTAAGGCACAAAATCACAGAGGGGCCGGGAAGGGTGTAGAGGAGGGGACACAAAGGGGAAAAAGTCACTCCTAACGGCGTCTGCCACCTTGCGCCGCTCGAGTCTTGCCACCCCGGGGAGCCCCGGAGGGACGATAGGTTACAGTCTGCTGGACACGACGTTCCCTACCGTCTCCTCCGGTCTGGGTCACGGGGTCAAGAGCAAACCCAACCCCGTGGCAAGGCCGTAGCAGCGGAGCGCGAAGGAAGACCCAGATCCACCAAAGGACCGGGCTCCCTGGAATGGGGGCCCGGAGAAGTCCATGATGCCAGCATCAAGACCCCACCAGGGGGGCACCCAGTGACCCCGCCCCCCACATCGCCAGCGTATCCGGACAAGGGGCCCCCAGCCGAGCGGGCCCTGTCCTCCCCAACAGCACACCGCCTGGAACACAAGCCCTGCAACAGGCAGACAGCACGGTTAACACACAAGAGGTAACCAACGGAAGCAGGCAGCGCACCGGGGAAAGACCAGGCAACAGGCTGTCAACCCAAGCCAGGAAAAACTGCGGACGAGGCAGGCGCCAGAAAGGACAGCTGAACAGCCGTCCCGGCGGAAGGGGCGTATGCTGGCGTTGTCGCATAACCAAGCTTTCAAACAGCACGTCAGAAGTGGGATCCGTAGACCACTCGACCCCTGACAGCTGCCCACAGAAAAGCCCATACGATCGGCAGACGTCATGAACGTGCAGGGGCACCCTCAACCGGAGAACCGGGAGTTGACACTGCAGCAACACACCAGAGAACCAACCACCCAGGCATCACCCCATGCAATGGTTGGTCCCATAACCCCTCAGGAAAGAACCCCGAAACACACCTGCGGCACCGCCGCAGCCCGCGTTCCGGTTCCCAACAGGGCTATCCCGGGCCTACAGGTCAACGAGCATCACCCCGGACCGGGCCCGGTGATACGGGGAGCACAGGATCCCAAAGGAGGTTAACCCCACCCAACAGGCTCCTCAGCGCCAAAACGCAAGAGAAGAGCGTAATATGGAAGACCAGCCCCAGCACCCCGCACTCGGTATTCCCAGGAGGTCACCCAACCAAGTACCAACCAAGACCAACCCGTACAGCGGCCGAGATCCGACGAGATCGGACGCGTACAGGTCGGCACGGCCGTAAGCCATTACGACAGTGCAGAATACAACGCACCCAACAAGGGTCCCATAACGCTCAACCCTGTGACACCCGGATCGACCTAGCATTTTTCCCCCTGAAAAAACCCCAAGTCCCTCAGGGTACCAGAACAGCAGATCTGCATCCCCAGCGGACAACGGGTGCACTGATCTGGACCAGCGCGACCAGAACCAGTCCCGTGCCCTAATCACGCCGACCTGCCAACCCCAGGAGAAGGGGCAGATATGCGCGTTTGATCCCAACATAAAAAAGAAGGCGCCACCCAGACGTGTCGGTATGAACCGCGTCCGGCGGCCCACCCCTAGGGCGTGAGACCCTTCCCCATATGTCCAGACCCATTCCGTCATCATCCCCTGACATGAACGGGAACCCATCGACAACACACAGGATGTCGGAAGAGGAAAAAACCCCCATCCCAATTGCTCCATAAAAACGCTGTTTTACCAAAGCAAACGAGGCGCGCCAGTCAGCAACGGCCCAAAGCACATCCTGAGCCAGCACTATGTGTGCGTTCTGACATACCCACATCAACAATAGGTCGTTTAGACCACCATATTGAATCCCCAAGACGCCCAGGGAACGACAAGAGGGGCGAGATGCAATCAACTCCATGAATGAATGAATGAAAACATTTACCCAACAGACTGCAGTACAGGAATACATACAAAAAGATAAGGGGAGGCAGACCTGAGAAAGACGTTAGTCTTGTTTCCATCAGGGACCCTCATTTCATATCCATCAAGACACATTCAACTCTTTATAAAATAAAGAAAAGGCATCACCCGTATGACCCAACTGCACAGCTGGGAGTAAAAACCCTGTTTTTCACATGATTTTAATCCAGTCACTCCTTTTAATCAGAGTGTAAGACCAGACTCCCCCAGAAAACACCTTCCCACATGAGACCACGGTCAAGAAAAAGATATGTAACTGTGAGACACGTGACCAACAGACTCAAGTTTGACACATAAATGGAAGGCGTCGCCATAGCAACAACGCTACAACGGGCGGGGAAACCCACCGGATCCTGTCATAACAGGAGTCGGTAGAATACCCCTTCCCCCCCCCCCCCCCCCCTGTCAAGCACTGGCTTGGCCCTGACTGGCTCAGCAGAAAAGATCAACAAATCCTCTAAACCAATCAAGTGGGAAAAAGGAGGGGTTTATTCGACACCCCCTCCCGAAAACACACCTTTTATCCCTACACACAGAAAACAACCGTAGCCATCTTGAAAACCTCCGGTAGAACAAAGCATAGCATAAGCTAATACAATGCCTGCTACCCACAAAGTGTAAAAAAGGGTTTACAACAAAACATAAGTCGCCTGTGCGTGAATCCCATACCCGTTGCCTATGTCATACATAGGAAGAACGCTGAACGAGAGTAATGGCTAGGCCATGAAAAATGTGCGTACGAGCATTACTGCAACTAACAACACAGCGTTGTGAAAACACATATACTTAGTTAAAGCAATGGAATAACACCAGTTCTAATTGCATGTGGAGCATCAAGCTAATAGAACCTATTACCGAGTGTAAGTTGCAGACCTTGCTTAAAACCCGTAACACAACACAACTCACCCCCCAACGTAACAGGGTAGATTCATATATACACAACCCCACCATATGATTTGTATGAAGAAACACACAGTTTGTTCGGCCAAACACAGTCCCCCTTATATCGGGGAACTTTTTTTATTAATTAAAAAAGTGTAAGGCACAAAATCACAGAGGGGCCGGGAAGGGTGTAGAGGAGGGGACACAAAGGGGAAAAAGTCACTCCTAACGGCGTCTGCCACCTCGCGCCGCTCGAGTCTTGCCACCCCGGGGAGCCCCGGAGGGACGATAGGTTACAGTCTGCTGGACACGACGTTCCCTACCGTCTCCTCCGGTCTGGGATGGGCCGGCGGTGGCCGAAGCCCCGTTTCGTCCCCTGGCCCTCTTGGCAGGGCCAGCAGCGGCGGTGGAGGTAGTGGTAGCGGCGACGGAGACAGCTCGACGTCGCGGAAGCCTTCTGCCCCCACCGGCAAGGACGGGAGGCGGAAAATGGGGTTGAAGGACGGATCTCTCCTCTGCCATTTCTCTGCATGTTGAGGTCATCAATTGCAGGGCCTTCCCGAACAGGCCAGCGTCGGAGAGGGCGGCCGTCAGAAGAGGGGCTCTCTTCTTCTCTGGCACACGGGCCTGCTCCAGCCAAAGGTGACGCTGGCCCAGGGTGGCCAGGGCGCGCACTTTCCCCATGGCTATGGCCAGCACCTGGGAAAGGTGCAGAACAGCTCCCGCAGCCTGGGTGATCTGATCGCATTTGACCTCGTTCAGATCCGTGCCGCCCGTCATTATCCCCGATACAAATCTAGCCAGGTGGGCGATGTTAGACGCCGCAGCCAGCGACTGTGTACCAGCGATGAATGACTGGTCACCCCAATAAGCCAATCGCCTAGCCGACTTCCCCTGGAGGACCGGCTTGCATAGGGGTTCCCACACCATATCCGGACAGAGGAGCGCGGCCATCGGATTGTCAAGCCGAGGTACGCCCTCCCCCATACCTTTGACTAACCCCGACACCCGCGTAACTGGTACGTAGGCGGGAGTTAGTCCCATGATGTTGGACACCGCCTGACCCCGACGAACATAGGCCCCCATCGATGGGAAAAATGGGTAGACAACGTCCACCCCTCTCACTGGGGGACGCTGCCAGGGATGGCCTATGAGGTCATCAGGGACAGGTGCAGGCAATGGCAGCGGCAGCGGCACACCGTTTGCGGTGGCGGCTACCGCCATGAGCTCGGGAAACAAGGCCCGCAGTTCCCCCTGCGAACCCTCCTCCACCGACCCCGCATCCCTCGCATACAGCAGGCTGCGACTGGTCAAGGAGCCACAATCCGATGCGGCTGACAGTAGGGCATCCTGCTGATGAGGCCAAGGTGGTTCCTCGACATCCTCGAACAAGGCGCCCCATGGAGCCATTTCTCCCCCCTCCGGGGTCTCCGGAGGAGGGATACTCCCCTCCATGGGACCATCATACAAGAACCCGTCCGCCTCCTCCATGAAGTCTTCAGTTTCCATCAGAAATCCAGAGTCGGACGCGTCCTCGCTGGTCTCCAGCAATTCCCCAAACCCAGGCCGTTCGCGTCTGCACGCCACCATCTTGCGACGCAAAAAGTTTTCGTCGCAAATCCTCCGGCTCCAAGACAATCCCCCGTTCATCAACGGGCGATTCCCCAGAACCAGAGGAACCAGAGTCGAGATCAGGCCATCGCCGGAGCGACGGCACCGAACCCTCGGCTCGTCGGTGAGGAAAACTATCCACCGGCAGTCTCCCGGGCTGGGTCGGCAACCACGAGAGTGGCAACAGCCCAGCACCGAGGCGCACCACGGAGGCGGGAATGGAGAACCGGTGGTGAAGAGTAGGTCTAGCGGGTCTACTCTCCGCGGAATACATTATGACCCAGACCTTTTCTTATACAACAAGTGAGAGAAGAAAAGGTTAAGCACAATGTAAACCAGTCACAACTCTTTTCAACTAACAACACGTCAAGTGGGGTACTACCGAGGCACTTTCCTTGTGGTGAAAGCGAGAAGGAGGAGAGCAGGTGACCACACACCTGCTTATGAAGGTAAGCTGATGAGGGGTGTGGTCAGACTAATACTGGTATTAGAGGTACATTTGTGGAATTTATTCAGTACGCGTGCACGTACGCGAGATAGTGCAGAAGGTGATGCCAAGCTAAGCCCCTTAACGATACAGAACTCCCCACCACAGTCAGGACAGCTGAAACCACCACAGTCAGGACAGACAGATGAAACCATCACAGTCAGGACAGACAGATGAAACCATCACAGTCAGGACAGCTGAAACCACCACAGTCAGGACAGATGAAACATCACAGTCAGGACAGATGAAACCACTGCAGTCAGGACAGATGAAACCATCACAGTCAGGACAGATGAAACCATCACAGTCAGGACAGCAGAAGCCATCACAGTCAGGACAGATGAAACCATCACAGTCAGACCAGTTGAAACCATCACAGTCATGACAGACAGCTGAAACCATCACAGTCAGGACAGCTGAAACCATCACAGTCAGGACAGACAGCTGAAACCATCACAGTCAGGACAGCTGAAACCATCACAGACCGATGAAACCATCACAGTCAGGACAGATGAAACCATCACAGTCAGGACAGATGAAACCATCACAGTCAGGAAAGACAGCTGAAACCACCACAGTCAGGACAGCTGAAACCACCACAGTCAGGACAGATGAAACCACCACAGTCAGGACAGCTGAAACCACCACAGTCAGGACAGATGAAACCACCACAGTCAGGACAGCTGAAACCATCACAGTCAGGACAGATGAAACCATCACAGTCAGGACAGACAGATGAAACCATCACAGTCAGGACAGACAGATGAAACCACCACAGTCAGGACAGCTGAAACCACCACAGTCAGGACAGATGAAACCATCACAGTCAGGACAGCTGAAACCATCACAGTCAGGACAGACAGCTGAAACCACCACAGTCAGGACAGATGAAACCATCACAGTCAGGACAGCTGAAAACATCACAGTCAGGACAGATGAAACCACCACAGTCAGGACAGACAGCTGAAACCATCAGTCAGGACAGATGAAACCATCACAGTCAGGACAGCTGAAACCATCACAGTCAGGACTGATGAAACCATCACAGTCAGGACAGACAGCTGAAACCATCACAGTCAGGACAGACATGAAACCACCACAGTCAGGACAGACAGATGAAACAACCAATGTCAGGACAGATGAAACCATCACAGTCAGGACAGACAGCTGAAACCATCACAGTCAGGACAGACAGATGAAACCACCACAGTCAGGACAGATGAAACCACCACAGTCAGGACAGACAGATGAAACCACCACAGTCAGGACAGATGAAACCATCACAGTCAGGACAGATGAAACCACCACAGTCAGGACAGATGAAACCACCACAGTCAGGACAGATGAAACCACCACAGTCAGGACAGATGAAACCACCACAGTCAGGACAGATGAAACCATCACAGTCAGGACAGACAGCTGAAACAATCACAGTCAGGACAGATGAAGAATAGAATAGAATAGACATAAAATGAGCACATAAAGTGCAGACATAAAATTATTTCTGGATAATAATAAGTTCTGGATTACCGTTCAACAGTTCCTATTCGTCTTTACCTTCTCTGTTTGGTATCCATAGTTTAAAACTTGACAGTCTTCCCTCCTGTTTGATACCCACTTTGACCCTTCGAACCTCCCACTCAGGGCGCAGTCATGCGTTGACTTTTTATTTATTTCTGCAGTGCCTCCTCAAAGGATGTTCGAATGTTATTGTCATGATTTTATATGTTTGTTTGTTTTTTTTGCTTATTTCTGTATAGACCCTCGACGTGACTGTAAATGAGGGAAACCTCTGTTGCCTTTTGAGTTTAAATAAAGGTTTGAAATTAAATTGAAATTAAATATTATATGCATCCAAAGTGCTTTACAACTTATGCCTCACATTCACCCATTCACTCACTCACTCACTCACTCACTCACTCACACACAGACAGCGGAGTCAACCTGGAGCAGTTAGGGGTCTTTGCTCAAGGACCTTCTGATTACCAGACGACATCCTCTACCTCCTGAGAAAAAGATGGCGCCGCAACGACCGGCTGCCTGTCTGTACGCTCCGTCGAGACTGTGCTTACTTTTGTTAATATTTATAGTTTTTAGAGTTTTGTTTGTACCAACTGTTGGTGCATCTAACGTGTATGACCGTCAGTCACTCATAGACATTGGATTACGGGAAACTTACCAACTGGATTACTCACTGGACCAGCTTTCCGAACCGCAACAATGGCCTGAAGAAATTCTCCGGAGAGTAGGACCAGATCCTTTGTTCCTTGATCCCAGGAACAGGGGAACCAGACGGCGTGGGAAGAGGGCTGGGATCCGTAACAGGCTGAGATCCAGACGCCACCGTACACCACTGCCCAGTATATTGCTAGCCAATGTACAATCAATTGACAATAAACTGGATGACATCCGAGCAAGGATTCAATATCAAAGAGACGTTAGGGACTGCAACGTCCTCTGCTTCACCGAAACATGGCTCACACCGGAGGTTCCAGACCACGCAATTCAACCGGCAGATCACTTCTTTATCCATCGCAAGGATCGGTCATCAGCAGAGTCCGGTAAACAACGTGGAGGAGGTATTGCCTTCATGTTTAACAAAAATTGGAGCGATCCAACTAACGTGAAGGAATTATCCAACCACTGCTCCCCAGAACTGGAATATATAACCATCAAGTGTCGTCCTTTCTTCCTCCCGAGGGAGTTAACGGCGATCGTCCTGATCGGAGTGTATATTCCACCGCAAGCCAGCAACAAGGTTGCGCTCTCCAGACTCCACGACGAGGTAAATAGAATACAAGTGGCGAATGTTAACGCCGCCATTTTAGTGCTGGGAGATTTCAATAGCGCCAATCTGAGAAAGGTATTGCCTGACTTCTATCAGCATGTGACTTGCAACACCAGAGGCGGTAACATCCTAGATCACTGTTACACGCAATTTAAAGGTGGCTACAAGGCTCATTCTGATAGTGGCTTTGGTAAATCAGATCACGCGTCCATCTTTCTTTCACCAAAGTACAAACAGAGAATTAAAAGTACTCCTGTAGTCTCGCGAGAGGTGCAGAAATGGGATTTGACGTCAGAGGAGACGCTCCGGTCCGTGTTTCACTACACAGACTGGAATGTGTTCCGCGACACAGATAACATTAATGTCTACACGGAAACAGTGCTGGGCTATGTTTGTACTAGGGTGGAAGAAACAATCCCCACTACCAAAATGAAAGTTTACCCAAATCAAAAACCCTGGGTAGACAAATCCGTCCGTGAAGCTCTGAGAGAGCGCACCAAAGCATACAACGACGGCCTAGTGGCAGGCAACATGAATGACCACAAGGTGGCGCGATACAACGTAAGGAGGACAGTGTCAGAGGCCAAACGGCGCTACAGGGATAAAATTGAACTCCAGTTTGAACAAGCTGACTCTAGAGCTATGTGGCAGGGGCTCAAAACGATGACAGACTACAAAGGCGCCTCCCTCAAACTGAACAGTGACATCTCCTTAGCAAATGACCTCAATACCTTCTATGCGAGGTTTGATGCTGGTAATAACAACACCAGCTCACAAGCCACGGCAATGGGGGGGGGGGGGGGGGGGTCGGCTGCTGATGGAGGCGCAGTGTTCAGGGTAACAGAGCATGAGGTGAGGCGGACCTTTAAAAAAGTGAATATCAGGAAGGCAGCAGGTCCGGACGGCATCCCCGGCCGCGTCCTAAAAGTCTGTGCCGACCAACTGGCCCCAGTATTCACTGACATATTTAACCTGTCCTTAGAACAGGCTGTCATCCCCACCTGCCTGAAGAAGTCCACTATTATCCCTGTACCCAAAAAATCCAAGCCTGCTTGCCTCAACGACTACCGCCCTGTAGCTCTCACCTCCATAGCCATGAAGTGCTTTGAGAAGCTAGTAAAGGGCTACATCTGCTCCTCCCTCCCCATCAACATGGACCCCCTGCAATTTGCATACCGCCCCAACAGGTCCACGGAGGACGCCATAGCCCATGTGCTGCACACAGCAGCATCACACCTGGACAAGAGGCAGGGGAACTATGTGAGAATGCTATTCATCGACTACAGCTCGGCATTCAATACCATAGTCCCCTCCATACTCATAGCCAAGCTCAGGGACCTGGGCTTGGGCTATGACCTCTGCCAGTGGGTCTTGGACTTCCTGACTGGCAGACCCCAGGTGGTGAGAGCAGGCAACTGCACCTCCTCATCCATCACCCTCAACATAGGGGCCCCCCAGGGCTGTGTTCTGAGTCCCCTCCTCTACTCCCTGTACACACACGACTGTGTGGCTCAGCGGAGTAGCAATACAATCATCAAATTTGCTGACGACACAGTGGTGGTGGGCCTGATCTCTGCCAACGACGAGAGGGCCTACCTGGAAGAGGTCAAGGTCCTGGCGGGATGGTGCCAGGAAAACAGCCTCTCCCTGAACGTCAGCAAAACAAAGGAGATGATTGTGGACTTCAGGAGGTCGGGGGTCAAGGACTACAGCCCCCTCAGCATCGACGGGGCACCGGTTGAGAGAGTCAACAGCTTTAAGTACCTCGGAGCCTACATATCCGAGGACTTGACATGGACCACACACATTGACAGTGTTGTGAAGAAGGCACGACAACGCCTCTACTTCCTCAGGCGCCTAAGGAAGTTCCAAGTCAGCCAGAAGATCCTTAAGAACTTCTACTCATGTACAATAGAGAGCATCTTGACCGGCAACATCACCTCCTGGTTTGGGAATAGCACTGCACAAGACCGAAGCAGACTACAAAGAGTGACACGTTCAGCCGAACGCACAATTGGAGGGGGGCTCCCCACCCTCCAGAACATTTACAACAAGCGTTGCAAGGGCAAGGCTAAGAGAATCATTAAAGACTCCAGTCACCCGAACAACTGCCTCTTTGAACTGCTGCGGTCAGGCAAGCGATACCGGAGTCTCAAGGCGAGCACAGAAAGACTCAGAAGAAGCTTCTATCCCCAGGCCATCAGGCTGCTAAACGAACAATGAATGAACACTACACAACAACAACCACCAAACGCACATAGCACACACATCCACACGCACACACTCACTTTAAACAAACACACTGTAGCACCCACTCCACACACTTTATAGCACACACCCACTTTAAACAAACACACTGTAGCACCCACTCCCCACACTTTATATTTATGGATGAAGGATTGCACTACAACTCGTACACCTTACTGTAAATTGTACCTAAAATTGTACCTCATCCCATTTCTGCTTTGCACTAGATAGTACTGTACATTAGTACACTGCATAGTATTGTGTATTGTATATTATATGGTAACTCAGAACATTGTACATATGTCTATACCGAACACTGTGACCTCATTTTTCTTCTTCTAAATTCATGCTATATTATGTTATTATGTTATTTGATACTATCTTGTCTAGCACAGTCTCTGGAGCGTAACAGTAAGAAGCATTTTGTATGAAAGTATTCTGTACTTCTGTATGACAACTATTAAAGAAACTTGAACTTGAACTTGAACCCTAACCTTCTGATTACCAGACTCTACCTCCTGAGACACTGTCTAACTCTAACCTTCTGATTACCAGACTCTACCTCCTGAGACACTGTCTAACCCTAACCTTCTGATTACCAGACGACTGCTCTACCTCCTGAGACACTGTCTAACCCTAACCTTCTGATTACCAGACGACTGCTCTACCTCCTGAGACACTGTCTAACCCTAACCTTCTGATTACCAGACGACTGCTCTACCTCCTGATCCACTGTCTAACCCTAACCTTCTGATTACCAGACGACATCCTCTACCTCCTGAGACACTGTCTAACCCTAACCTTCTGATTACCAGACTCTACCTCCTGAGACACTGTCTAACTCTAACCTTCTGATTACCAGACTCTACCTCCTGAGCCACTGTCTAACCCTAACCTTCTGATTACCAGACTCTACCTCCTGAGACACTGTCTAACCCTAACCTTCTGATTACCAGACTCTACCTTCTGAGACACTGTCTAACCCTAACCTTCTGATTACCAGACTCTACCTCCTGAGACACTGTCTAACCCTAACCTTCTGATTACCAGACTCTACCTCCTGAGACACTGTCTAACCCTAACCTTCTGATTACCAGACTCTACCTCCTGAGACACTGTCTAACTCTAACCTTCTGATTACCAGACTCTACCTCCTGAGACACTGTCTAACCCTAACCTTCTGATTACCAGACTCTACCTCCTGAGACACTGTCTAACCCTAACCTTCTGATTACCAGACTCTACCTCCTGAGACACTGTCTAACCCTAACCTTCTGATTACCAGACTCTACCTTCTGAGACACTGTCTAACCCTAACCTTCTGATTACCAGACTCTACCTCCTGAGACACTGTCTAACCCTAACCTTCTGATTACCAGACTCTACCTCCTGAGACACTGTCTAACCCTAACCTTCTGATTACCAGACTCTACCTCCTGAGACACTGTCTAACTCTAACCTTCTGATTACCAGACTCTACCTCCTGAGACACTGTCTAACCCTAACCTTCTGATTACCAGACTCTACCTCCTGAGACACTGTCTAACCCTAACCTTCTGATTACCAGACTCTACCTCCTGAGACACTGTCTAACTCTAACCTTCTGATTACCAGACTCTACCTCCTGAGACACTGTCTAACTCTAACCTTCTGATTACCAGACTCTACCTCCTGAGACACTGTCTAACCCTAACCTTCTGATTACCAGACCGCTCTACCTCCTGAGACACTGTCTAACCCTAACCTTCTGATTACCAGACGACTGCTCTACCTCTGGTCGCCCCTTTAGACGCCATTGGACATTTCCCTGGAGTGGCGTGTTATTTCCAGCGTAGTTAGTTAGTTAAATGAATGTGGTCGGGCTCCTAATTTGGAAAATAAATGTTTTTCTTCGTCTCAACTGCGAGGCTGGTTTGCTGATTTGCATATCGTTGAAACATGAAAGATTGTTTATCGTCAGAATGGACTCTTTCCCACCCTCCTCTTCCTCTTCCTCCGCACCCACACTGTGGTTTCCCCTCCTCTTCCGCCCCCCCCCCCCCCCCCCCCCCGACACGGTGGTTTCCCCTCCTCTTCCGCCCCGCCCACACAGTGGTTTCCCCTCCTCTTCCTCTGCACCCCTCCTCTTCCTCCGCTCCCTTCCATCGGGAATCTGATCAATGGCTTTATTATCACTGGAAGCTGTGCATCTAGATTATAATTGGGGGCGACTTCACGCCGTGTCTCCAGGAAAACAATCTGCTCAGCCCTCCACTCATCCTCGTGATTAATAGTGATCAGCTCCAGTAGGATGAGCCTCCACTCATCCCCCTCCGAACGCGTCCCTGCGAACGACTCCACCTCCCCCGCCTCCGGGACAGGGGCGCTCCTAGATGATACGGTGCCCCGGGCGAAGAAACCCTCCCTATTTTTGTTCTGATCCACTAACAAGTTTCACTCTTAAACTATTGCATAATTTATGGTACATTGGACAAATCCTGTATCGAACAAATTTCTTCGCCGATAAGGAATACATTCTTGGAACGTTTTATTTGCCGCTTTTCGATCGTCACCCCACTCAACCTATTTTGCGTGATTCCAGTCTCGAGTTACAAGACGAAACATCCGACAGGCGTCATTTGACAGGACACAAACGGGACAAACATGACCTCAGGTAGTGGCCTGTCTAGCTCACAGTCACAAACAGGACCTTCCCAGCCAGTTACCTGCCTAGCTCACAGTCACAAACAGGACCTTCCCAGACAGTTACCTGCCTAGCTCAGTCACAAACAGGACCTTCCCAGACAGTTACCTGCCTAGCTCAGTCACAAACAGGACCTTCCCAGACAGTTACCTGCCTAGCTCACAGTCACAAACAGGACCTTCCCAGACAGTTACCTGCCTAGCTCACAGTCACAAACAGCACCTTCCCACGTAGTTACCTGCCTAGCTCACAGTCACAAACAGGACCTTCCCAGACAGTCGCCTGCCTAGCTCACAGTCACAAACAGGACCTTCCCAGGCAGTCGCCTGCCTAGCTCACAGTCACAAACAGGACCTTCCCAGACAGTTACCTGCCTAGCTCACAGTCACAAACAGGACCTTCCCAGGCAGTCGCCTGCCTAGCTCACAGTCGCAAACAGCACCTTCCCAGCCAGTTACCTGCCTAGCTCACAGTCACAAACAGGACCTTCCCAGACAGTCGCTGTCTAGCTCACAGTCACAAACAGGACCTTCCCAGGTAGTCGCCTGCCTAGCTCACAGTCACAAACAGCACCTTCCCAGGTAGTTACCTGCCTAGCTCACAGTCACAGACAGGACCTTCCCAGACAGTTACCTGTCTAGCTCACAGTCACAAACAGGACCTTCCCAGCCAGTTGCCTGTCTAGCTCACAGTCACAAACAGGACCTTCCCAGGTAGTCGCCTGTCTAGCTCACAGTCACAAACAGGACCTTCCCAGCCAGTTGCCTGTCTAGCTCACAGTCACAAACAGGACCTTCCCAGGTAGTCGCCTGTCTAGCTCACAGTCACAAACAGGACCTTCCCAGACAGTCGCCTGCCTAGCTCACAGTCACAAACAGGACCTTCCCAGACAGTTACCTGCCTAGCTCACAGTCACAAACAGGACCTTCCCAGACAGTCGCCTGCCTAGCTGACAGTCACAAACAGGACCTCCCCAGACAGTTACCTGCCTAGCTCACAGTCACAAACAGGGCGCCCACTCCAACAACGTCATTTCACCTGACGTGACGTGCAATAATCGATAGAAAACCGATCGTGCAAATGTCACCATTCAGGGAAATAAAAAGAAATCTGCCGTCTCACGCCGCTCTCAGCAAGATGGCGCCCTGGGGCAGCTGCCCATGTGGCCTGTGCCTAAGTCAGCCACTGCACCCCCCTTCCACACGCATTCCCCACGAACGACCCAACTTCCCCTCATCCTGGATAAGACGTTTGCTCTGTCTTACTATCAGACCTTTTCTTTTTTTTGGGAATACATTTTTCAGCGGTTTATTTAGCATCTTCGCGCTGCAGTCCTCACGGTGCCACTATCTCCGGTGATTTCAGAGGCTGTCAATTTCCCACTCAATTAAATGATAAGCCTTTTCTCCTCGCCATTCAAACGACGGGAGGAATCAATCAGAAGTCGGGAATAGAACATGCTTGTCACTCTCTCGTTATGCCGCTCCTAAATTTACAGGGATTTTGCCTTGCTCAAAAGGCTGCACTCAAACCCCCAACCCGCCCGCATTTTGACGGAACGGCGTCGTCAGTGTTCAGATTTTTTTTTTCTTGTCTTGCTTCATGATGAAAGGTATGTAAATGGTAAATGGTAAATGGCTGCTTTCTTATATAGCGCTTTTATCCAAAGCCCTTTACAATTGGTTACTTACATATTTTACCCATTCGCTCACACATTCACACACCGACGGCGGAGGCGACCATGCAAGGTGCCAACCTGCTCATCGGGAGCAATTAGGGGTTAAGTGTCTTGCTCAAGGACACATAGACACGCTGCCCAGGAGGAGCGGGAATCGAACCGGGAACCTCCGGATTGCCAGATGACTGCTCTACCTCCTGAGCCACTGTCGTATGTAGGCGTCATATCTGTGACACTTAATGTTTGATTCAAGTGGAACTAATTATGAGTTTGGAATATAATAGAATAGACAGCTTTATTGTCATTGTACAATAAAATTGTCATGGAATTAGGAGGAGTGCTACTCCTGATCAATACAGATCAATAAAAACAACTACAACACACATTCATCCCTCATCTAGGGCAGTGGCTGGTTATAGCGGAAGCCGAACTAGAATGGAGAAGTACTGTGAGACAACTCCTTCCCTCCACTAGTCTGAGGGACCACCGTGGGCAAGTGTTAGTGCCCTCTCTAGCCTCCCTACCTAGGGATACAGGGTGTTAGTGCCCTCTCTAGCCTCCCTACCTAGGGATACAGGGTGTTAGTGCCCTCTCTAGCCTCCCTACCCAGGGATACAGGGTGTTAGTACCCTCTCTAGCCTCCCTACCCAGGGATACAGGGTGTTAGTACCCTCTCTAGCCTCCCTACCTAGGGATACAGGGTGTTAGTGCCCTCTCTAGCCTCCCTACCCAGGGATACAGGGTGTTAGTGCCCTCTCTAGCCTCCCTACCTAGGGATACAGGGTGTTAGTACCCTCTCTAGCCTCCCTACCTAGGGATACAGGGTGTTAGTGCCCTCTCTAGCCTCCCTACCTAGGGATACAGGGTGTTAGTACCCTCTCTAGCCCCCCTACCTAGGGATACAGGGTGTTAGTGCCCTCTCTAGCCCCCCTACCTGGGGATACAGGGTGTTAGTACCCTCTCTAGCCCCCCTACCTGGGGATACAGGGTGTTAGTGCCCTCTCTAGCCCCCCTACCTGGGGATACAGGGTGTTAGTACCCTCTCTAGCCCCCCTACCTGGGGATACAGGGTGTTAGTACCCTCTCTAGCCCCCCTACCTAGGGATACAGGGTGTTAGTGCCCTCTCTAGCCCCCCTACCTAGGGATACAGGGTGTTAGTGCCCTCTCTAGCCTCCCTACCTAGAGATACAGGGTGTTAGTGCCCTCTCTAGCCTCCCTACCTAGGGATACAGGGTGTTAGTGCCCTCTCTAGCCTCCCTACCTAGAGATACAGGGTGTTAGTGCCCTCTCTAGCCTCCCTACCTGGGGATACAGGGTGTTAGTGCCCTCTCTAGCCTCCCTACCTAGGGATACAGGGTGTTAGTACCCTCTCTAGCCTCCCTACCTAGGGATACAGGGTGTTAGTACCCTCTCTAGCCTCCCTACCTGGGGATACAGGGTGTTAGTGCCCTCTCTAGCCTCCCTACCTAGAGATACAGGGTGTTAGTGCCCTCTCTAGCCTCCCTACCTGGGGATACAGGGTGTTAGTGCCCTCTCTAGCCCCCCTACCTGGGGATACAGGGTGTTAGTACCCTCTCTAGCCTCCCTACCTAGGGATACAGGGTGTTAGTACCCTCTCTAGCCCCCCTACCTAGGGATACAGGGTGTTAGTACCCTCTCTAGCCTCCCTACCTAGGGATACAGGGTGTTAGTACCCTCTCTAGCCCCCCTACCTAGGGATACAGGGTGTTAGTGCCCTCTCTAGCCCCCCTACCTAGGGATACAGGGTGTTAGTACCCTCTCTAGCCTCCCTACCTGGGGATACAGGGTGTTAGTGCCCTCTCTAGCCCCCCTACCTAGGGATACAGGGTGTTAGTGCCCTCTCTAGCCCCCCTACCTAGGGATACAGGGTGTTAGTACCCTCTCTAGCCTCCCTACCTAGGGATACAGGGTGTTAGTGCCCTCTCTAGCCTCCCTACCTAGGGATACAGGGTGTTAGTACCCTCTCTAGCCTCCCTACCTAGGGATACAGGGTGTTAGTACCCTCTCTAGCCTCCCTACCTAGGGATACAGGGTGTTAGTGCCCTCTCTAGCCTCCCTACCTAGGGATACAGGGTGTTAGTACCCTCTCTAGCCTCCCTACCTAGGGATACAGGGTGTTAGTGCCCTCTCTAGCCCCCCTACCTAGGGATACAGGGTGTTAGTGCCCTCTCTAGCCTCCCTACCTAGGGATACAGGGTGTTAGTGCCCTCTCTAGCCCCCCTACCTAGGAATACAGGGTGTTAGTACCCTCTCTAGCCCCCCTACCTAGGGATACAGGGTGTTAGTACCCTCTCTAGCCCCCCTACCTAGGGATACAGGGTGTTAGTACCCTCTCTAGCCTCGCTACCTAGAGATACAGGGTGTTAGTACCCTCTCTAGCCTCCCTACCTAGGGATACAGGGTGTTAGTACCCTCTCTAGCCTCCCTACCTGGGGATACAGGGTGTTAGTGCCCTCTCTAGCCCCCCTACCTAGGGATACAGGGTGTTAGTGCCCTCTCTAGCCTCCCTACCTAGGGATACAGGGTGTTAGTACCCTCTCTAGCCTCCCTACCTAGGGATACAGGGTGTTAGTACCCTCTCTAGCCTCCCTACCTAGGGATACAGGGTGTTAGTACCCTCTCTAGCCCCCCTACCTAGGGATACAGGGTGTTAGTACCCTCTCTAGCCCCCCTACCTAGGGATACAGGGTGTTAGTGCCCTCTCTAGTCCCCCTACCTAGGGATACAGGGTGTTAGTACCCTCTCTAGCCTCCCTACCTAGGGATACAGGGTGTTAGTGCCCTCTCTAGCCCCCCTACCTAGGGATACAGGGTGTTAGTACCCTCTCTAGCCTCCCTACCTAGGGATACAGGGTGTTAGTGCCCTCTCTAGCCTCCCTACCTAGGGATACAGGGTGTTAGTACCCTCTCTAGCCTCCCTACCTGGGATACAGGGTGTTAGTACCCTCTCTAGCCTCCCTACCTAGGGATACAGGGTGTTAGTGCCCTCTCTAGCCTCCCTACCTAGAGATACAGGGTGTTAGTGCCCTCTCTAGCCCCCCTACCTAGGGATACAGGGTGTTAGTACCCTCTCTAGCCTCCCTACCTAGGGATACAGGGTGTTAGTGCCCTCTCTAGCCCCCCTACCTAGGGATACAGGGTGTTAGTACCCTCTCTAGCCTCCCTACCTAGGGATACAGGGTGTTAGTACCCTCTCTAGCCTCCCTACCTAGAGATACAGGGTGTTAGTACCCTCTCTAGCCCCCCTACCTAGGGATACAGGGTGTTAGTGCCCTCTCTAGCCTCCCTACCTAGGGATACAGGGTGTTAGTGCCCTCTCTAGCCCCCCTACCTAGGGATACAGGGTGTTAGTACCCTCTCTAGCCCCCCTACCTAGGGATACAGGGTGTTAGTGCCCTCTCTAGCCTCCCTACCTAGGGATACAGGGTGTTAGTGCCCTCTCTAGCCCCCCTACCTAGGGATACAGGGTGTTAGTGCCCTCTCTAGCCCCCCTACCTAGGGATACAGGGTGTTAGTGCCCTCTCTAGCCCCCCTACCTAGGGATACAGGGTGTTAGTGCCCTCTCTAGCCTCCCTACCTAGGGATACAGGGTGTTAGTACCCTCTCTAGCCTCCCTACCTAGGGATACAGGGTGTTAGTACCCTCTCTAGCCTCCCTACCTAGGGATACAGGGTGTTAGTACCCTCTCTAGCCCCCCTACCTAGGGATACAGGGTGTTAGTACCCTCTCTAGCCCCCCTACCTAGGGATACAGGGTGTTAGTGCCCTCTCTAGTCCCCCTACCTAGGGATACAGGGTGTTAGTACCCTCTCTAGCCTCCCTACCTAGGGATACAGGGTGTTAGTGCCCTCTCTAGCCCCCCTACCTAGGGATACAGGGTGTTAGTACCCTCTCTAGCCTCCCTACCTAGGGATACAGGGTGTTAGTGCCCTCTCTAGCCTCCCTACCTAGGGATACAGGGTGTTAGTACCCTCTCTAGCCTCCCTACCTGGGATACAGGGTGTTAGTACCCTCTCTAGCCTCCCTACCTAGGGATACAGGGTGTTAGTGCCCTCTCTAGCCTCCCTACCTAGAGATACAGGGTGTTAGTGCCCTCTCTAGCCCCCCTACCTAGGGATACAGGGTGTTAGTACCCTCTCTAGCCTCCCTACCTAGGGATACAGGGTGTTAGTGCCCTCTCTAGCCCCCCTACCTAGGGATACAGGGTGTTAGTACCCTCTCTAGCCTCCCTACCTAGGGATACAGGGTGTTAGTACCCTCTCTAGCCTCCCTACCTAGAGATACAGGGTGTTAGTACCCTCTCTAGCCCCCCTACCTAGGGATACAGGGTGTTAGTGCCCTCTCTAGCCTCCCTACCTAGGGATACAGGGTGTTAGTGCCCTCTCTAGCCCCCCTACCTAGGGATACAGGGTGTTAGTACCCTCTCTAGCCCCCCTACCTAGGGATACAGGGTGTTAGTGCCCTCTCTAGCCTCCCTACCTAGGGATACAGGGTGTTAGTGCCCTCTCTAGCCCCCCTACCTAGGGATACAGGGTGTTAGTGCCCTCTCTAGCCCCCCTACCTAGGGATACAGGGTGTTAGTGCCCTCTCTAGCCCCCCTACCTAGGGATACAGGGTGTTAGTGCCCTCTCTAGCCCCCCTACCTAGGGATACAGGGTGTTAGTACCCTCTCTAGCCCCCCTACCTAGGGATACAGGGTGTTAGTGCCCTCTCTAGCCCCCTACCTGGGGATACAGGGTGTTAGTGCCCTCTCTAGCCTCCCTACCTAGGGATACAGGGTGTTAGTGCCCTCTCTAGCCTCCCTACCTAGGGATACAGGGTGTTAGTGCCCTCTCTAGCCTCCCTACCTAGGGATACAGGGTGTTAGTGCCCTCTCTAGCCTCCCTACCTAGGGATACAGGGTGTTAGTGCCCTCTCTAGCCCCCCTACCTAGGGATACAGGGTGTTAGTGCCCTCTCTAGCCTCCCTACCTAGGGATACAGGGTGTTAGTGCCCTCTCTAGCCCCCCTACCTAGGGATACAGGGTGTTAGTACCCTCTCTAGCCCCCCTACCTAGGGATACAGGGTGTTAGTGCCCTCTCTAGCCCCCCTACCTGGGGATACAGGGTGTTAGTGCCCTCTCTAGCCTCCCTACCTAGGGATACAGGGTGTTAGTGCCCTCTCTAGCCTCCCTACCTAGGGATACAGGGTGTTAGTGCCCTCTCTAGCCTCCCTACCTAGGGATACAGGGTGTTAGTGCCCTCTCTAGCCTCCCTACCTAGGGATACAGGGTGTTAGTGCCCTCTCTAGCCTCCCTACCTAGGGATACAGGGTGTTAGTACCCTCTCTAGCCTCCCTACCTAGAGATACAGGGTGTTAGTGCCCTCTCTAGCCTCCCTACCTAGGGATACAGGGTGTTAGTACCCTCTCTAGCCTCCCTACCTAGGGATACAGGGTGTTAGTACCCTCTCTAGCCTCCCTACCTAGGGATACAGGGTGTTAGTACCCTCTCTAGCCTCCCTACCTAGAGATACAGGGTGTTAGTACCCTCTCTAGCCTCCCTACCTAGAGATACAGGGTGTTAGTACCCTCTCTAGATGTCAGTAGGCTATAGTAAACAGTTGCAAACAGTGCATAGACTGATACAAAGTGCAACATATATCAAGATGACATAATTAGGCCAATTAGTGAGTAAGTGAGTAAGTAAGTAAGTAAAACTGTATTTGCATAGCAGCCTTCTCAGCGCGAGTGCACAGAGTGCTTCACACGCATTTTTAAAACATCAGTAGAAAATACAAGAAATAATAGGCTACATGTGAAGAGAGAAAAAAACATACAAAAATTGCTAAAAACAAAAACAAGAACAAAACAGACATGAACAGAGAGAGAAAACGGCTGTGAGTGTTTAAAAGGCCTGCCTGTAGAGGTGGGTCTTTAGCTGCCTGTTAAAGGTGAGCTCTGAGGGAGCGGTGTTCAGGGCTGAAGGGGGGAGGGAGAGAGAGGGAGCGGTGTTCAGGGCTACAGGGAGGAGGGAGAGAGAGGGAGAGAGAGGGAGCGGTGTTCAGGGAGGAGGGAGAGAGAGGGAGAGAGAGGGAGCGGTGTTCAGGGAGGAGGGAGAGAGAGGGAGAGAGAGGGAGCGGTGTTCAGGGCTACAGGGAGGAGGGAGAGAGAGGGAGAGAGAGGGAGCGGTGTTCAGGGAGGAGGGAGAGAGAGGGAGAGAGAGGGAGCGGTGTTCAGGGAGGAGGGAGAGAGAGGGAGAGAGAGGGAGCGGTGTTCAGGGAGGAGGGAGAGAGAGGGAGAGAGAGGGAGCGGTGTTCAGGGCTACAGGGAGGAGGGAGAGAGAGGGAGCGGTGTTCAGGGCTACAGGGAGGAGGGAGAGAGAGGGAGAGAGAGGGAGCGGTGTTCAGGGAGGAGGGAGAGAGAGGGAGAGAGAGGGAGCGGTGTTCAGGGCTACAGGGAGGAGGGAGAGAGAGGGAGCGGTGTTCAGGGAGGAGGGAGAGAGAGGGAGAGAGAGGGAGCGGTGTTCAGGGCTACAGGGAGGAGGGAGAGAGAGGGAGAGAGAGGGAGAGAGAGGGAGCGGTGTTCAGGGCTACAGGGAGGAGGGAGAGAGAGGGAGCGGTGTTCAGGGCTACAGGGAGGAGGGAGAGAGAGGGAGCGGTGTTCAGGGCTACAGGGAGGAGGGAGAGAGAGGGAGCGGTGTTCAGGGAGGAGGGAGGAGGGAGAGAGAGGGAGAGAGAGGGAGCGGTGTTCAGGGCTACAGGGGGGAGGGAGAGAGAGGGAGAGAGAGGGAGCGGTGTTCAGGGCTACAGGGAGGAGGGAGAGAGAGGGAGCGGTGTTCAGGGCTACAGGGAGGAGGGAGAGAGAGGGAGGGGTGTTCAGGGAGGAGGGAGAGAGAGGGAGCGGTGTTCAGGGAGGAGGGAGAGAGAGGGAGAGAGAGGGAGCGGTGTTCAGGGAGGAGGGAGAGAGAGGGAGAGAGAGGGAGCGGTGTTCAGGGCTACAGGGAGGAGGGAGAGAGAGGGAGCGGTGTTCAGGGCTACAGGGAGGAGGGAGAGAGAGGGAGCGGTGTTCAGGGCTACAGGGAGGAGGGAGAGAGAGGGAGCGGTGTTCAGGGAGGAGGGGGGAGGCAGAGAGAGGGAGCGGTGTTCAGGGAGGAGGGAGGAGGGAGAGAGAGGGAGAGAGAGGGAGCGGTGTTCAGGGAGGAGGGAGAGAGAGGGAGCGGTGTTCAGGGAGGAGGGAGAGAGAGGGAGAGAGAGGGAGCGGTGTTCAGGGCTACAGGGAGGAGGGAGAGAGAGGGAGCGGTGTTCAGGGAGGAGGGAGAGAGAGGGAGAGAGAGGGAGCGGTGTTCAGGGCTACAGGGAGGAGGGAGAGAGAGGGAGCGGTGTTCAGGGCTACAGGGAGGAGGGAGAGAGAGGGAGCGGTGTTCAGGGCTACAGGGAGGAGGGAGAGAGAGGGAGAGGTGTTCAGGGCTGAAGGGAGGAGGGAGAGAGAGGGAGAGGTGTTCAGGACTGAAGGGAGGAGGGAGAGAGAGGGAGAGGTGTTCAGGGCTGAAGGGAGGAGGGAGAGAGAGGGAGAGGTGTTCAGGGCTGAAGGGAGGAGGGAGAGAGAGGGAGAGGTGTTCAGGGCTGAAGGGAGGAGGGGGAGAGAGGGAGAGGTGTTCAGGGCTGAAGGGAGGAGGGAGAGAGAGGGAGAGGTGTTCAGGGCTGAAGGGAGAGAGAGGGAGAGGTCTTCAGGGCTGAAGGGAGGAGGGAGAGAGAGGGAGAGGTGTTCAGGGCTGAAGGGAGGAGGGAGAGAGAGGGAGAGGTGTTCAGGGCTGAAGGGAGGAGGGGGAGAGAGGGAGAGGTGTTCAGGGCTGAAGGGAGGAGGGAGAGAGAGGGAGAGGTGTTCAGGGCTGAAGGGAGAGAGAGGGAGAGGTGTTCAGGGCTGAAGGGAGGAGGGAGAGAGAGGGAGAGGTGTTCAGGGCTGAAGGGAGGAGGGAGAGAGAGGGAGCGGTGTTCAGGGCTGAAGGGAGGAGGGGGAGAGAGGGAGCGGTGTTCAGGGCTACAGGGAGGAGGGCGTTCCAGAGCCTTGGGGCTGCAGTCACCGTGAAGACTCGGTCCCCCTTCTGTCTTCAGTCTGGTCCTGGGCCCCACCTCATGGTGGGAGGACCGCAGTGACCACAGGCTGGAGGAGGGTGGGTGGATGAGCTCATTGATGAAGGGGGGGGGGGGGGGCTTACCCATGGAGGGATCTGTAGGCGAACACCAGGACCTTGAAATTGATCCTGGTGTTTACCGGGAGCCAGTGCAGGGAAGCGAGGATGATGTTGACCTCGTGGACTGGCCTGGCGGCAGCGTTTTGAACCAACTGGAGTTGGCCAATTAGGAGCCTGTTGTTGGATACAGGACATGACTGAGAAGCACGGCCTGCTGAATAACACACTGCTGGCCTCACCTGTAGAATATATAAACTGGCCTCACCTGTAGAATATATAAACTGGCCTCACCTGTAGAATATATAAACTGGCCTCACCTGTGGAATATATAAACTGGACTCACCTGTAGAATATATAAACTGGCCTCACCTGTAGAATATATAAACTGGCCTGACCTGTAGAATATATAAACTGGACTCACCTGTAGAATATATAAACTGGCCTCACCTGTAGAATATATAAACTGGACTCACCTGTAGAATATATAAACTGGACTCACCTGTAGAATATATAAACTGGACTCACCTGTAGAATATATAAACTGGACTCACCTGTAGAATATATAAACTGGCCTCACCTGTAGAATATATAAACTGGCCTCACCTGTAGAATATATAAACTGACCTCACCTGTAGAATATATAAACTGGCCTCACCTGTAGAATATATAAACTGACCTCACCTGTAGAATATATAAACTGGACTCACCTGTAGAATATATAAACTGGGTCTCACCTGTAGAATATATAAACTGGCCTCACCACCTGTAGAATATATAAACTGGCCTCACCTGTAGAATATATAAACTGGACTCACCTGTAGAATATATAAACCGGCCTCACCTGTAGAATATATAAACTGGCCTCACCTGTAGAATATATAAACTGGCCTCACCTGTAGAATATATAAACCGGACTCACCTGTAGAATATATAAACTGGCCTCACCTGTAGAATATATAAACTGGACTCACCTGTAGAATATATAAACTGGCCTCACCTGTAGAATATATAAAGTGGGCTCACCTGTAGAATATATAAACTGGCCTCACCTGTAGAATATATAAACTGACCTCACCTGTAGAATATATAAACTGGCCTCACCTGTAGAATATATAAACTGACCTCACCTGTAGAATATATAAACTGGACTCACCTGTAGAATATATAAACTGGGTCTCACCTGTAGAATATATAAACTGGCCTCACCACCTGTAGAATATATAAACTGGCCTCACCTGTAGAATATATAAACTGGACTCACCTGTAGAATATATAAACCGGCCTCACCTGTAGAATATATAAACTGGCCTCACCTGTAGAATATATAAACTGGCCTCACCTGTAGAATATATAAACCGGACTCACCTGTAGAATATATAAACTGGCCTCACCTGTAGAATATATAAACTGGACTCACCTGTAGAATATATAAACTGGCCTCACCTGTAGAATATATAAAGTGGGCTCACCTGTAGAATATATAAACTGGCCTCACCTGTAGAATTATAAACTGGCCTCACCTGTAGAATATATAAACTGGCCTCACCTGTAGAATATATAAACTGGCCTCACCTGTAGAATATATAAACTGGCCTCACCTGTAGAATATATAAACTGGCCTCACCTGTAGAATATATAAACTGGACTCACCTGTAGAATATATAAACTGGCCTCACCTGTAGAATATATAAACTGGCCTCACCTGTAGAATATATAAACTGGCCTCACCTGTAGAATATATAAACTGGCCTCACCTGTAGAATATATCAACTACAGAGTTTCCCCCAGAAGACGGAGGCCCGGTGTGGACCAGCAGGAGACTGATGTAGGACCTTGAATCTTCTGTGATGATTAAATCATAGAGTTGAGGGGAAAAAAAGGATCAATGATAACACAGATTGTAGGAGGGGGGGGGGGGGGGGGGCTTGCCCATCGGGGGCTCTGTCGGTGAACACCAGGATCTTGAAATGTACATGTTTGACCTTCAAAATTGAACCGCGAAGGATCTACTTTTTCACGTTACTATATCATGGTGTCTGAACACGAGTGACAGGAGGGTCTGTGTCGTCGTGGAAGTTTAATTTCATTCAAACGCGTCACAAAACCTTCTGAAGTCGCACGTTATAATGTTTGGTTGTGGGGGATGAGAAATACGGAAGAAATATATTATCATAACCATAGAAGGTGTCCGTGTGTGTGTGTGTGTGAGAGAGAGAGAGAGAGAGAGAGAGAGAGCGCAAGGGACAGATGGACAGATGGACAGAGAGAGACAGAGAGGCTGCTGTTTTGACAGGGTCAGGGTCTTTACTCTTGGCTACATTTGAAAAAGAAGCGCAACATAACTTAATACGGACTGTATTGATCTATGTATGATGTGAAATAATAAATCCTGTACCGGGCCGATCGGGGCTTAAGACGTTATTAAGGACGTCCCAACAACATAGGTGGCGGATACAAGCGGCACCGTTGCAACCTATTTCAGCAGCGCAGGTGAAACGGGCAGCTAAGGAGCGGACGGACACCTACCATCCGGTGAAACACAACCAGAGCTTTCCATCCATGAAATGTACAGCTGGTCTGGATTTACAAATGTACACGCATTCGCGTCAAAACAATTGTGAGCCATTGCTGTTGCTCTCGATTAGGGGTGTAACGGTGCATCGATTAATAGAAATGCATCGATTATAATGTGTTTGAATCGATGCATCGATTTGAATGTGTTAGAATCTATTATAATCGAAATTAATCTAAATAAAAAAAAAGTATGTTTTTTTTTTGGTGTATTGTTTTTATTTACCTATAGTCCATTCATGCTGAGTGAATCAGTTCCCCCAGCCACATTTGTCTTTCAAAAAATTTTGGGGACTTAACTGTCGCATCGTTACACCCCCTACTCTCGATGCCTCAAACCGCACGGTGGTTGAAGTTGAAGTTTATTTATTAATAATGCACAATTAAGGCACATTCATCTACATCTTGAGTTTCCACGTCAATGTAATTGTGCCAGAGTTAGCTAATGAGCTAGTTTCCATCTGTGGTCCCTGCCTGACATGGATGTCTTCATGGTGTGGGAGGAAACCAGAGTACCCAGAGGAAACCCACGCAGACACAGGAGAACATGCAGAAAGGCCCCCTGCTGGGGTTCGAACCCACGACCTTCTTGCTGTGAGGCAGCGGTGCTGACCGCGGTACCACCACGCCGCCCACCGTGAAGTTTATTCTGACGGTTATCCAGCCCTTCAGACTAACAGAGCGTCAAGATCCTCAACTTCACATCAATCCCAGGTAAGCATACGGACAGAAATTGTAAGTCGCTTTGGATAAAAGCGTTCAGCTACATTACTAAATGTAAATGTAATGCTTTGGGGGTTTGAAAATATACTCAACCTCGACTAAAAGGAATCTTCTAAACGACTGATCTCCTGCATTTAGTTTCTGTCTCGTGCCAGTAGGCACCTACTGGCGAGGGTGACAACTGAGAAAGGTCTTTGTGGAAAGAATTGCCCACTGCGCCACTTAGCCGCCATGAATGTATATCGTTTCTGTTAGGATCTCTGGCAAACAGTACTGTATATTTGTATATCTTGTATGTCATAAATGTAACAGTACTGTATATCTGTATGTCATAAATGTCATGATCAATTGTGTGTATTGAGCTGTACTGTATTGTACCCATTCTGAAATCTGTTAATAACATTTTCCATCAATCAATCAATCAATCAATCAATCAATCAATCAATCAATCAATCAATCAATCAATCAATCAATCAATCAATGTTTCCAGGTTTGGCCCGCGTGAATACTTTACCCAAGGCAGTTGTCCTTCCGCATTCGGTTTGCGCGCCCTGATTGGCCTCTCAGCGCCCAATTAGCCCTACTACTCGCTCAATATCACTTCAGTTCCACAGCCCCATTTCCCCGTATTGTCGCTCCGCCGTGCATCATAATACTAAAACTAACTATCACTCAACTCCTCGTATTGTTTTCGCCTCCGCCGTGCATCATATCAGGGGGCGTAGCTGGGGGAGGGGGGGGTAGCTTAGGATGATTCCAAGGGCCCAGCACTGGGGGGGGGGGGGGGGGGGGGGGCAAAAAGAAAAGGAAAAAAAAAAAAAAATTTTACTAGACATCACTCAGGTGTATTTATTGATGCTCTCATTGATACTATGTTTGTTTCTGAAGTGTGTGTGTGTGTGTGTGTGTGTGTGTGTGTGTGTGTGTGTGTGTGTGTGTGTGTGTGTGTGTGTGTGTGTGTGTGTGTGTGTGTGCGTGCATGCGTGCGTGCGTGTGTGTGTGTGTGTGTTCGTGTGTGCCTGTGTGTGTGTGTGTGTGTGTGTGTGTGTAATTATATTAACGTTACTGTGTGTTGTTGTAGCTATGTTAACCCATTCCCCGCCAAAATCGCTGTTCAGCGTTATTGCCCGCCATGCGTTGTCTGCCAATATCGCTGTACAGCGTGTTTCAACTTCATATTTCATATTTTCGTCATGGAATTCATATTTCACCCACGGAGCCTTGTCATATGCTGCGGGAGCCATCACAACTCTGCAACTCTTCAATACCGCCACCTGGTGGCCGATCGGCGAGTTGCCAAACCGGAAATGCCCGTTTTAGCTCGGTCCGTCCCCTAATTCCGTCCGGCCACTCGTTTATCGTCCCGGGACTCAATCCACACACCGTGGACATGGATTGTTGCCATAACTCAATAAACAACATGATTTGGGCATATATTAGTATTATACAAACCGGAACTGGATCGCCTCGATCCCAACCACATAACTGGGATCTGTTTGTTCCACTCTCATCGCCCAACGGTACCAGGAGACTGAGTGAGTTTCAGCATTTTTCTTTATCATTTTCGATACAAACTGCTCTGATCAATATATCACCCATACTCCATAAATCATTTAACGTCGGTAACAGAACTATAAACAACCCCCCCCCCCCCCCCTCCGTTCACCCGCAGATGATCAGTCATAACGTTTAGGACCATGTACAGTTGACATTTTTAATATAGCATGGATCGGTATCAAACTGCATTTGATCATCTAATATATGCATTTATCCCTATATCTCACGTTCTATGAAATACTGCAGAAAACAATAAAAACATATTTATACTCTAGACGGTTTTTTCGTATGAATGTGTGAATGAAAAAGTAAAACGTTCCTACACCCTGAACGATAGATAATTGATGTTGAATAAGCCACAGTAATGTCAATTTAGCAATACAATTTAAAAAGTTATAGCCCTGCGAAGAAGGTGAACATCTCCATAGACAAATAGCGCTGGCAGAGAATGGTTTAGGATGATCAAAGTGGTGGCAGAGAATGGTTTAGGATGATCAAAGTGGTGGCAGAGAATGGTTTAGGATGATCAAAGTGGTGGCAGAGGATAACCACCGGTTAATTCGCGATTTTTTATTGGTTTGTCATGACAAACCAATTACATAATCCAACATATGTGTAAAAAAACAACATATTCCAGTTAACGGTATATTTTTTTAATGATTCGTTACGGCGAAATCAATACTTCCATTTGTATAAATTAGGATAGTATTCCTCCGTGTGGCGATAGTAGGGCTAACGCGATTGGGCGCTGAGAGGCCAATCACGGCGCGCAAACCCAACGCGGAAGGACAACTGCCTTGGGTAAAGTATTCACGCGTTTGGCCCAGTGGGGAATTCCTCACAACAGCTAGAGTCTGTGATTGAACTGAGCTGACCTGTCTTAAAGTCTGCTATTCCAAACTATAACCGTGTAACCTGGTCTTTTGCTGCTATTTTCAGAAGAAGCATTTTCATTGGTCTATGGACGAGATATATAAGTCACTTGTTTCTTTCTGTTCGGGGCAGAATGTAGAAGTGGATTCTGCCCGTTGCCATGTACTATTCCCTTGCAACGTATTTAGTTTCATGTTTGTAAACTAATTGCTTGATTCACTTTTGAATAAACCTCTGAAAGATGTTTTGTACCTTTCATTATTGAATATTATCGGATTAACACAACAGTAACCAGCTGGGACTTAATGTAAATAACCACTACTCTCTTTTAAAGGAGGCATTACTTAACCAATTAACATTAAAACCACCTAAGACAATCATCTCAGCATCTGGATAATGGCTAGAGTGACTCTGCTAGTGTATCAATGGAGCTGATTCTACAAACTCCAATCACAGCCAGTGAGTCATTTGGCCCTAAATTAACGTGAAGCACAATACATTCTAAACATGGCGGCTTCGTGACAGAGTGACTGGGTGACTGAGTGATGACCCTGCTTAAAAGGCCCAAAAGAGGATGTTCTTCCTCCGGCAGTTGAAGAAATTTAAACTACAGAGGGACCATGATGGCCTAATTTTACACGGCCATCATTGAGTCCATCCTCACCCACTCTGTGATTCGCTCTGCGGAGAGGGGTGATCGGCTGTCCCCTGCCCTCCCTCAGGTCCCTGCACGACTCCAGGGCGCTGAAGAGGGCGAGGAAGATCATGGCCGACCCCTCCCACCCCGGTCACAGCCTCTTCACCCTGCTCCCCTCTGGGAGAAGGCTGAGGATCCCAAAGGCTGTGAAAGCTCGTCACAGACTGAGCTTCTTCCCTCAGCCGCCAGGCTGATCAATGCCTCAGGATCAGTCTGAGAGATTCTAATTTAATTATCCATGTTTTGTGTTTCATTGTTAGGGTTAGGACTAACATACTCCTTACAGGTTTGTGGACTACTGTAAAAAAGGCAGACTGGGGTAGAATCGGATTCCTACTTGAAGCTGGACAACAGGGAACCCTTTTAATGTACAGTAACTCATCTGAGAGTCACTGAATATCCTGCTTAAGGTCAGTCGTTATCAGTCTCGCTGGAACAATAGTTAGTTGCCGTAGTGCTAGCAGTCAAGCTAGGTTAGCTGTAAGATATAAGTTATTGTGTTGGCTGCAATAAGCGACGGACTGAACAGAGATGTTGAGTCGGAGTCAGGTTTGGGATTCAGTTGGTAAATAAAAAGGATGTTTACTCTGAGCCACACGCAAAGTAATACAGATCTATCTGGACCCAGCCCGCATGGAGCCTCACACAGGAGCGCACCCATTGAGTACCGGACAAATGGCAGATACAAAGGCTTTATAGTTTTTGGGTATCTACGTATCAGAGATAATGACTGATGGTTGATGATTGATAGCAGGCATCTTCTGTTGGAGTGTGACCCTATACGACCTGAGAGCAGTTCCTGTCCCTGCTCACATCTCACATACTGATAAGCAGTTCCTGTTTCTGATATCAGTGATATGTGTTTCTGCTCATATCTCACATACTACTGATATGTGAGATATGAGCTGTCCACATTTGTGTCAGCTAGATGATACACATATGACATTATGGCGGTTATGCTCCTTCTCCAGATATCTAGTGACCTACTGTATCTATGACCTTGGGCCGAGAAGTTTTGGGACAGGAAGGTCGTTAGATCAAGCGATACCTTGCTGACTCTTATGTTCATTCCTGTGTGTGGTTAGAAAATGAACTAGAGAAAGAGAGAGAGAGAGAGAGGAGAGAGAGAGAGAGAGAGAGAGAGAGAGAGAGAGAGAGAGAGAGATGAGAGAGGAGAGAGAGAGAGAGAGAGAGAGGAGAGAGAGAGAGAGAGAGAGAGAGGGGGTATTAATGAATACTCCCTTCACTAGGTTAGCTAGGTGGACAGCTGATTTAGCTGGGAGCCTGCAGGGACAAAGCAGTGACCATAATATGAAATAGATAAAAACAACTAAGTCACATAAAACCAACGGAACTGCAATAAAATGATAGAAGGCAATAAAATCTTGGACAGGTCACTGTTTTGCTGGCAGCAGTACCTCCTCCGGCCTGGTCAGTTTTCCCTACTAACACACCCGGCAGTGTATACTGTGTACAAGACGGTACAAAAGGTTAGTAAAAGTAATATACAACCTGTTAAGCTTCTGTTGTTAGCCGTCCAGATGTCAGCTGTGGTGGAAACAAAGTCAGAGTGCTTTCAAATTAGATTCCATCACCGCATATTATTCTCTCTCTCTCTCTCTCTCTCTCTCTCTCTCTCTCTCTCTCTCTCTCTCTCTCTCTCTCTCTCTCTCTCTCTCCTCTCTCTCTCTCTCGGTTGCCAGCAAACGTATCTCTCTGTTGGCAGCTTGACATCGTTGTAAATAGGTAACATCTCCTGACGATATTACCCAGCGATAGGCTTCTTCAGTCTCCTTCCTGAGTACATTCATCACTGACACACTGGTAGAGGCTTCCCTGTTAGTGTCAGGTTTTTTACGTGTCAAGTTTCACGCTGTCGTGCTGCTGTGTCAGATGCTTCATCAAATTAGACGTTGTATTATTCGTGGTTTCAAACTCTTCACATGCTCCCTGTCAGATATTGGCAGTTTTTTTTTGTAATTAAAGAATATCCATAAAAATCTATCTATCTATCTATCTATCTATCTATCTATCTATCTATCTATCTATCTATCTATCTATCTATCTATCTATCTATCTATCTATCTATCTATCTATCTATCTATCTATCTATCTATCTATCTATCTATCTATCTATCTATCTATCTATCTATCTATCTATCTATCTATCTATCTATCTATCTATCTATCTATCTATCTATCTATCTATCTATCTATCTATCTATCTATCTATCTATCTATCTATCTATCTATCTATCTATCTATCTATCTATCCATCCATCCATCCATCCATCCATCCATCCATCCATCCATCCATCCATCCATCCATCCATCCATCCATCCATCCATCCATCCATCCATCCATCCATCCATCCATCCATCCATCCATCCATCCATCCATCATCCATCCATCCATCCATCCATCCATCCATCCATCCATCCATCCATCCATCCATCCATCCATCCATCCATCCATCCATCCATCCATCCATCCATCCATCCATCCATCCATCCATCCATCCATCCATCCATCCATCCATCCATCCATCCATCCATCCATCCATCCATCCATCCATCCATCCATCCATCCATCCATCCATCCATCCATCCATCCATCCATCCATCCATCCATCCATCTATCTATCTATCTATCTATCTATCTATCTATCTATCTATCTATCTATCTATCTATCTATCTATCTATCTATCTATCTATCCATCCATCCATGTAAATGACTTACTGTAAACAGTGTACAATGTACTTTTCTACTGTGTTAAAACAGGCAATTCTATATGTGTGTCATACAGGGATAATGCCTTCGCATTCCTCACAACAGCTCCTGTTAGGAGACGAGAGTCTGTGTTGAGCTCAGCTGTAATCCAACCATAACTTTCTGACCAATACCTATTTCTCTATTTTGGTCTCATGCCAGCCTTGTTTTTTCCGATTCTATTTTCTGTAAGCATAATGAAAAAAGAAGCTCAGTCTTTCTGCTCTTGGCAGAATCTAGAATGTCTGTCCGGTGCAATGAACCACATCGCAACATACCCTGTACCTGGCTGTACCTTATGCCTGATTCACTTAGGAATAAACCTTCTGAAAAGATGTCTTCTACTTTTCATCATTGGATATTATTGATAACCTTGCCAATTTGAATATTGAATATAGTCAGATGCACAAGTCAATTTGGGTGAAGGCCCGACAAAATTATTTGACAATTTATACGTGATTATTTCATATCACCCAACATAGTTTCCAACAGACCGCTATGGAACGCATAACGTTACCTCACTTCCTGCTGCTTGTTGGCTAGTAGCTGACGTGACCTCACTCTGACCTGCTCGCGCGCACACAGCGTTACTTGGATTAGTAACTGTAATATAATTCCTATTTTGGGACAGTTGTGAAGCCTTACTTTACTTGTTACTGGGAAAGTAATCAAATTACAGTAACTAAGTAACGCGTTACTGCCCAACACTGGTGGGGAAGCCGGTAGGTTATGAGTCCTGGTCGTTGCAACAGTGACTCCTACTGGTCGGTCTGGGCACCTGTTCATCAGGGAAGCAGCTGGCGACTCCACATGTATCAGAGGAGGCTTGTGGGTGGGACCGATCGTATGTTACTCCTTCTGTGTTAAATCTCGACGCCCCGAGGGAGTTTTCGAACCCCGGGTCGGCCGCACCGCGGGCGACAGCACAGACCGCTATACCAAGAGGTAAATTCACTTCTCGGTAACGTGTCTATGCGTCTTTTAAGGGGAGGTGAGTTTCACTCGCAGTACCGCTTACTGCCACAGTCACTTCACAACACACACGTGCATCGTGACTGTGGATATTACTCACGGACCTCCGTCACATGGGCATCAACACACCCTCCCCAGACCGACAGTAGGTTAAGTGTGTGTGACACGCTTCACATTGCGAACCGATAGTAGTAGTAGTAGTAGTCGTTTATTTCTCACGTATAAAGTACAGGTACATTACACGTATGCTTGGTTCATACACATAAAGCTCATTATAGTAATATTCCACAATTATTACAGTCGGTAGTAGTAGTAATAATGGCACACACATAAATTCACACCGACATGCGCATTTGTTGATATACGTGCAGGGCTAAGTCTTGAGACCGAAGTATGTGTATCACCGCTGCCATGTTGTTACCGACCGCTAGGGGGCGCTGGCGAGTTGTCCGGCTAAAAAGCCGCTCCGCCTCAGTAACTAACTTTAGAGAAGAGAGCGCCGCGAGTCAGGCGGCAGGCCTGCATGGCGGTGTGTAATACTCTGGGGGGAAACCCGCGCCGCGCGCCTCCTCCTTCCAGCAGACACCAGATAGTCTTGTTTGTTGGATATATTAACATATTGCAGGCTGTTTGACACACGGATGGCAGAGTGGGAATACCTGGCGAGCCACAGTATAATCCCACTAAGGTTCATTACACTAAATCTACACAAGCCTTATCCCCGAGAGGAGAAGCCAGAGAAACACTCACACACACACACACACACACGCACACGCACACGCACACACACACACACACACACACACGCACGCCAGCCACTCCGTCTTCAGATTCCCATTGTTTAGACAGGGATCTCTTCTGCTAAGTGTATAAGGGCTCCAACTCATTGCTGTGCCATTGCAATTCGTGACAGTTTGCAGAAGGCGCTGGTGGAAAAGGTATATACACAGCAATTCCTTTCCTTCGGCAAAAGTAGAAATTGCCTGAATAATACCAATTCTAATAAAATAACTTTGAATATTTGATATTAACCCTTAAGAGACCCACCATAGACCCATGTATAGTGTTCTCTATAGGGGGAGATAGCAGATCAACAGTGTATGCCACGTAGAAGTCGATAAACAATCTGCATACAAAAAACGGCATTGTTTTTTATTTTATAAAAAATAATGATATTAGCATGACGTGTACATGTATATAAAGCAAAGACTTGTGAGTACGCAGAGAACCCATTTTCATTTAGATATATTGAGGTGAGAGGTCAAGTGAACCCTATGAAAATAGCCATGTCAGGGTGCCCAAGTGGCGACCCATGTAACACACGCTGCGTCGCGAAGCGGCCGACCCGGGTTTGATTCCCGGACCCGGCGTCCTTTGCCGAATGTCTTCCCCCCCGCTCTGTCTCCCATTCTTCCTCTCTCTCTCTCTCTCTCTCTCTCTCTCTCTCTCTCTCTCTCTCTCTCTCTCTCTCTCTCTCTCTCTACCGGACTACCCGGTAGTACAAACAAATAAAAACATAATGAAAAATAAAAAATAGCCATGTCAGTTTTTCCCTCCAAAATGTTACCCAACATTGGAGGATTATTTAGCCGCCTTCCCGACAAGCTAGCATGACATGGTTGGTACTACTGTCACACGTCCAACCGGTCCTGTATATATATATATATATATATATAGAACCAGAACCCAATTGTCCTGTGATAATTGTGTTTAAAAAAAAGTAGGTATACGTTAGCTTGTCAGACGGACCTACCTGTAGCTCCCGTAGTGAGTTGGTCCAGGGGGCCCGCGAACAGCCTTCTCTCTTTCTGGTTGCTTCAATTTATTGTTAAGACAATTACAAACTAACATAATAATAGACGAGACATAACCGACGCAAACGCGTATCGCTGGAGGAGAGATCGTTAACCTCCGTCTTCTTTTAAATAAGCCGATCTTCGCAGTGACAGTGTCGACCGCTTGGTCGAGAGTCACGTGGGAGCTTCCTGCTTTTTCAACACTCCCGTCATCAAAAGCCTGCCTTACCGAGACTGACAGCCAATCATATACCTACCATGTGACTTGAACCGGAAGTGCCCGGAACAATAAACAAAAGAAAAGACAAACACATAACATATACTATCTTTGTCTTTTCTTACCCTTTGTCTGCTTTTTCAAATCTCTCCTAAAACTAAACATATGCGACTCGGAACCGTCGAGCCCGGTTTGTTAAGCAGCTCACGATTCTTCAGAAAATGCCAAAATGTCACACGATTCAGAAATAGGTCGAAATGGAGATATTGGAAATTGTGAGTGCTTTGAAATGTTCTCTATCTGTCTCCTTATTTGCAAAACGTAATACGACTTGTAAAATGTTATATGTGAATTATTGTTAGATAGTCCGGCTGTATTATTTCCTTTATTTCTTTCTTCCTTTCTTTCCTTTCTTTTTAAAGGTTTCCCCTTTAAAAAGGAGAACACTCTTTGGAGACCGATGGATGTTCTAAAAATAAAGCTCTGGGCGGTCAGGTGGTGTAACGGAGATTGCGTTCGTCAACAACCCCGGAGCGGCTGGATTCGCCTGTTCGAATCCAGCTCACAGCTCTGGGGTTGTCACCAGCTTGGCTGGCCGTTCACACTAATACAATTGGCTGTATTAGAGGGTGGGAGAAGCTGGCGGGGTGGGTCCGGGTCGTTGTAAACAGCGACTCCTACAGTTCGGTCGGGGCGCCTGCTAAGCGCGGATAGGATCTAAGTGGGATAGTGTGATCCTTCCACACGCTACGCCCTCTCAGTGAGAATCCGCGCTGCCAGGTGAAAAGAAGCGGTTGATTGGCTGGACGTGTGTCGAAGGAAGCGCGTGGTAGCCTCCACTCTCCCAGACCGACTGTGGGGGGTAAGTGCGCAGCGACCAGGAAGGGGATTGGGAATTGGCATAACGACTAACATTGGGATGGGAGAAAATCGGAGGAAAAAGGAGGGGGAAAAAGATCAATAAAAAAAAAATAAAGCTCTAATTAAAACCAAGGCGTTTCATCAGGGAACGAACTTCCCACCACAGTTAGGACAGCCGAAACCCGACCAAAACACACTTCTTCAACCAATATTTAATTTCATTTTTATTTATTCCTACATGGAATTCTTACAGTCCAACAGTACATAGTTCATCTGAAATGAAGAAACGCTAACCTTCTTACTGTCTTCTACTATCATGCACTCTTCCACTAATTAATCTTCCTTGTCTATATTACATTTACATTTAGTCATTTAGCTGAAACGCTTTTATCCAAAGCGACTTACAAGTTCTGTACAACAAGTCATCAGGAAGGGTACAACTCTATCAGCTGAGTAACAATGTTCATTAAAGTGTTGAGTGCTACAGTGTAGGTTACAGTAGTTTATTAGGACAAGTGCATGACAGTAAGGTTAGTTAGGGTTAGATCTTGATTGGACGGGTCTCGGCTGTCCTAACTGGGGTGGGTAGTTCATTCCACCATTGTGGGGCAAGGACTGAGAATAGGCGACTTCTCTTTGATGACCCTCCCGGAGCTTGGATAGGAGTAGGTCTACCTATTACTACCTACTATAATAATAATAATAATAATAATAATAATAATAATAATAATAATAATAATAATAATAATAATAATAATAATAATAATAATAATAATAATAATAATAATAATAATAATAATAATAATAATAATAATAATAATAATAATAATAATAATAATAATAATAATAATAATAATAATAATAATAATAATAATAATAATAATAATAATAATAATAATAATAATAATAATAATAATAATAATAATAATAATAATAATAATGGATTGGATTTATATAGCGCTCTTCATGACACCCCAGTGACCCCAGAGCGCTTACAGAGTCCATTATTCGTTCATACACAGTCATACCGGTGGTGGTAAGCTACAATTGCAGCCAGAGCTGCCATGAGGCAATCAATCAATCTCACGGAAGCGTGGCGAATAATCATCGCCTACGGCCCCTCCGACCACCACCAACATTCATTCACATGCATACACATTCATACGAGGCAAGTAGGTTAAGTGTCTTGCCCAAGGACACAACGGCAGTGGGATGGACATGGGGGATTGAGCGGGATTCGAACCACCAACCCTTCGATCATTGGACGACCCGCTCTACCCCTGAGCCACGCCGCTGAGCCATGCTGCCCCCCTACTATGCTAATATGTCTTCTACCATCATGCACTCTTCCCCTAAATAATATTCCTTGTCTATATTACTACCTACCAGGGGCGTAGCTGGGGGGGGGGTAGCTTAGGATGATTCCAAGGGCCCAGCACTGGGGGGGGGGCCCAAAAAAAGAAAAAAAAAAAAAAACTTTTACTAGACATCACTCAGGTGTATTATTGATGCTCTCATTGATGCTATGTTTGTTTCTGAAGTGTGTGTGTGTGTGTGTGTGTGTGTGTGTGTGTGTGTGTGTGTGTGTGTGTGTGTGTGTGTGTGTGTGTGTGTGTGTGTGTGTGTGTGTGTGTGTGTGCGTGTGTGTGTGTGTGTGTGTGTGTGTGTGTGTGTGTGTGTGTGTGTGTGTGTGTGTGTGTGTGTGAGATATATAGAGAGAGAGGGGGGGCTTTGGTAGACTATTGCATTGGTCCATTCATTGAAGATGAACGCAATGCGACATCCTTTACTAGGCTCACCCACCAACAGTGCAGGTGCTGAAGTGCTGATACGAATGTATAGGTAAAAACCATATTATGTGTTATCATCAATAAAAAAATTGCCAAAAGAAATTCCGCTCGCGCACTTACGCGCGCTCGCATTCACTGGGGGCCTACATATACATTATTTCATGGGGCCCAGAATCTGGAGCTACACCCCTGCTACCTACTATACTAATATGTCTCTACTATCCTGCACTCTTGCACTAAATAATATTCCTTGTCTATATTACTACCTACTATACTAATATGTCTCTACTATCCTGCACTCTTCCACTAAATAATATTCCTTGTCTATATTACTACCTACTATACTAATATGTCTCTACTATCCTGCACTCTTCCACTAAATAATATTCCTTGTCTATATTACTACCTACAAGAACACCTGGAGGCGGGACACTGAGGCAGAGCTCAAGAGACAAGGAACTACCTGGGGGGAGGCAGAAAGGACAGCCCAAAGCCGTGTTGGATGGAGAAAAGTCGTAGATGGCCTATGCTCCATTGGGAGCGATGGGCCTAAGTAAGTAAGTAAGTAATATTACTACCTACAGTACTATACTGTACTAACATGCACTCAACACTGCAGCACCCAAATTTCAACACTGTTTGATGAACATTGTTACTCAGCTGATAGAGTTGTACCCTTCCGGCTGACTTGTTCTACAGAACTTGTAAGTCCCTTTGGATAAAAGCGTTCAGCTAAATGACAAAATGTAAATGTACATGTTTACAGCCTCTCACTCTCCACTACATCTGCATTTTTTATTTGATTTGATTTTATTACAGATCCCCATTAGCTGGTGCCATAGCAACCAGCTAGTCTTCCTGGGGTCCACACAAAAAAAAATACAAAAACAATTATTATTGCAAAACTAAATTATTAAAAGTCAGTAATCAACACACAATGCATAATGAAACTAACAATTAAGATGGCTAAAAGTACATGCGAGCAAAGAAACAGAAAACAAAAAAAAATAAAACACTTTACAGTGTTAAATACAATTTAAGATTATTACTGTAAATGCAGCAGAGGTTTTGAGGCAGGTTTTGAGGCAATGACCGCTCCTACCAAGTGTCATGGAGAGGGACCCTGTCGGCCACCCGCCCCCTGCGGACGGGTGTCCCCCAGGGCTCGGTCCTAGGACCCCTTCTCTTCTCCCTCTACACTAAATCACTGGGTAACATTATCACGTCTCATGGCTTCTCGTATCATTGTTATGCCGATGATACTCAACTCTTCCTCTCCTTCCCTCCCTCAGATATCCACGTCTCTGAGCGGATCTCGGCCTGTCTGTCCGACATCTCCGCCTGGATGACGACCAACCACCTCAAACTGAACCTAAGCTAAACAGAATTGCTCCACCTGCCGGCCAAATCCTCCCCCCTGACCGACCTTTCCATCACAGTCGAGAATGCAGCTGTGACCGCGTCCCCGACCGCCAAGAACCTTGGTGTCGTCCTCGACGACCAGTTGAACTTCTCTGCTCACATCGCAGCGACAACCAGAACCTGCCGATTCCTCCTGAGCAACGTCAGAAGGATCCGCACCTTCCTGACAAAAGAGGCCACCCAACTCCTCGTCCAATCAACAGTCATCTCCCGCCTCGACTACTGCAACGCACTGCTCGCTGGCCTCCCGGCCACTGCCACTAAGCCTCTTCAACTCATTCAGAACGCAGCGGCCCGCCTGATCTCAAACCTACCAAAGTCGGCCCATGTCACCCCACTTCTTAAGGACCTGCACTGGCTCCCCATTGCTGCACGTATCCGCTTCAAAGCCCTCGACCTGGCATACCGTGCGGCAAAGGGAACCGCTCCCGCCTACCTCCGGTCAATGGTCTCTAACTACACACCATCAGGACCCCTACGCTCTGCATCTTCTGGCCGCCTCAGACCCACTCCTATCCAAGCTCCGGGAGGGTCATCAAAGAGAAGCCGCCTTTTCTCAGTCGTTGCCCCACAATGGTGGAATGAACTACCCACCCCAGTTAGGACAGCCGAAACACGTCCAATCTTTCGCGATCGACTAAAAACGCACTTCTTCAACCATTATCTGAAATAATAAATATAAAAAAATAAAAAAATAACCCTAACTAACTTTACTGTCATGCACTTGTCCTAATAAACTAACCTACACTGTAACACGCAACACTTTGATGAACATTGTTATTCAGCTGATAGAGTTGTGCCCTTCCTGATGACTTGTCGTACAGAACTTGTAAGTCGCTTTGGATAAAAGCGTTTCAGCTAAATGACTAAATGTAAAAGTAAATGTAAATGCAGGTTATTCCAAAGAGTTAATGCTCTAAAAATAAAAGATCTCCTTAATTAAAGCGTTGGTTTTTGGACCTGGCAAATCAAGCTGCCCGTTACTGGAACCTCTAGTCTAGTGTAATGCTCATGCACAGTATTACTATAAACAACCTGTTTATGTATAAAAACAGGAGTTTTACTGCTCATGACCAACTTGAACAGCTCTCACTCTCCACTACGCCGGCACTTGAAGGCTTCAACGAGCTGCAACCTTCCTCCTCTCAGGAATGAGACACGTACATTCACACAAAGTCTCCACCTCTCGGGTCAATAAACAAATGTTCTGCTATTATTAAACTCCATCACTAAACAGACAAACCCGATACTTCTACCTACTTTACATTCTCAAGCTCACAAAAGTAGCGCTCGAGTACTTTGGAGGAATCTATATTTAGAAAGCGTTTTCAAAGAGCATGACAGCAGCGATAACATTGCAGAGCGATATATACCCAGTGCTCAGTGCTTATTGTCAGCCGCAGACGGGCGGTGATGTCGCCCCCGTGGGCCTTCACGCCCCTGCACGTCTCTGAGGGTTAAATAAAGGAAAGTGTATCAGTAAGGTATAATAATAATAATAATAATAATAATAATAATAATAATAATAATAATAATAATAATAATAATAATGCAGGACCTATGATGCTATGATGCAGGTGTTTTTACATCACCACCCAAAACAAGATTCAGCCAAGAGCGAGGGAGTACACTGGTCCACTTGTCCATGGCACTTACTACCCAGCTTTGTAGTGGGTTGGGGGGGGGAATAGTACAGTAGGTACGCATATTTAAGGAGACCGCAAGGATGGTGTACTGGTGGGTGGTGTCCGACCGATTATAGTGGGCCGGTCTGGGCCAAAAAAATAAATGGACCTCCCTAATTTCTAAACCCTGGCTACGGCCCTGTTCCTTCTCACCTCCCTCCCTCCCTCCCTCCCTCCCTCCCTCCCTCCCTCCCTCCCTCCCTCCCTCCCTCCCTCCCTCCCTCCCTCATTGACCCTCTCCCTTCTCTCCCTCCCATCTCCATTCTAAAGGCTGTCTGACCCGTTCCCGGCGGGAATTAGTGTAATTTTCTCCATGGCTGTGCTAGTGTTAAAAAGTAATCAGAATTAGTTGACTGATTACTTTGTATCAAAGTAATTAGTAATGTTACTAGTTATGTTACTTGTTATGCCCCCCCCCCCCACCCCTTACTCAGAAAAAAGTTATGTACAACCTGTTTAGCGTCTGTTGTTACCTGTCCAGTTGTTAGCCGTCCAGATCACCTGTCCAGTCGTTAGACGTCCAGATCACCTGTCCAGTCGTTAGACGTCCAGATCACCTGTCCAGTTGTTAGCCGTCCAGATCACCTGTCCAGTCGTTAGACGTCCAGATCACCTGTCCAGTTGTTAGCCGTCCAGATCACCTGTCCAGTCGTTAGACGTCCAGATCACCTGTCCAGTTGTTAGCCGTCCAGATCACCTGTCCAGTTGTTAGCGTCCAGATCACCTGTCCAGTTGTTAGCCGTCCAGATCACCTGTCAGCTGTGGAAACAAAGTCTACCTATACTTTAAGCAAGTGGCTTGTCCTTCCGCGTTCCCGTTTTGCGCTCTGATTGGCCACGCACGTTTCTGGTCATGTGACATGTGTGCCAATCGTGGGACGGCAAGTTTTTGGACGGTTATGCTTAGGCGCTCTTTCGAAGTTGGTTAAGGTTAGAGTTTGTCTTTAGAGCGATAGAACGCCTGCCCTGATTCCAAACTCTAACCTTAACCAACTGCGAAAGAGTCGCCTAAGCTTAACCAGTGATAAACTAGACGTCAGGTAGTTTGCAGGCTGTTAGACCCGGAAATAGGCGCAGAACTTGCCGTCCCACGATTGGCGCACATGTCACCAATGACCAGAAACGTGCGTGGCCAATCAGAGCGCAAAAACGGGAACGCGGAAGGACAAGCCACTTGCTTAAAGTATAGACGCGGCCAGATCACCAGTTGTTAGACGTACAGATCAGCTGTCAGCTGTGGAAACAAAGTCTACCTCTCTGAGTGCGGCCTTCAAATTAGCTTCCATCACCGCATATTCTCTCTGGAAGAGCCGGCACATGTCTGTCGGCAGCTTGACGTTGTTCTTTGTGAATAATGTAGGTGTAAAATCTCCTCGACAAGCTTCTTCAGACCTTCTCACTTTGTTTGCCCTGATCTTAGATCCAGTTTGTGTTGTTTTGTTTACATCCTTCCCTGGCTCTGGTAGAAGCTTCCCTGTCAGCGTCAGGTTTTTATTAATTAATACGTCAAGTTTCACAGTGTCGTGCTGCCCCCCCCCCCCGTCAGATTAGGTGGCAAACCTATTGCTCCCCACATAGTCCACCACAACGGACCGCTGTTGAACGCTTGGATTGGTAACTGTAATATAACTTTACCTGTTACTGGGAAAGTAATACAATTACAGTAACGCGTTACTGCCCAACACTGTATTTCTTTTTCTTTTCTTTTTTTATTGGTTTTTACTACCGGGCAGTCCGGTAGAGAGAGAGAGAGAGAGAGGAAGAGCTGGAGGCAGAGCGGGGGGAAGACATTCGGCAAAGAACGCCGGGTCTGGGAAGCGAACCCGGGTCGGCCGTGCCGCGATGCAGCACGTTACGTGGTTCGCCACTTGGGGGCGCCCACTGTATTTAATTACTTGGAAACAATTCCATCCTTGATGTATCAACCTCTAAAGTTATACAGTATATATATATTTATATATATATGTATATATACGGTACCGTAGATGTTTTACATACTGTAGTTATTTTTACATAATTTTTACATGCTGTAGTTATTTTTACATACTGTAGATGTTTTACATACTGCAGTTATTTTTACATACTGTAGGTGTTTTTACATACTGTAGGTGTTTTTACATACTGTAGGTGTTTTTACATACTGTAGGTGTTTTTACATACTGTAGGTGTTTTTACATACTGTAGGTGTTTTTACATACTGTAGGTGTTTTTACATACTGTAGGTGTTTTTACATACTGTAGGTGTTTTACATACTGCAGTTATTTTTACATACTGTAGGTGTTTTTACATACTGTAGGTGTTTTTACATACTGTAGGTGTTTTTACATACTGTAGGTGTTTTTACATACTGTAGGTGTTTTTACATACTGTAGGTGTTTTTACATACTGTAGGTGTTTTTACATACTGTAGGTGTTTTACATACTGCAGTTATTTTTACATACTGTAGGTGTTTTTACATACTGTAGGTGTTTTTACATACTGTAGGTGTTTTTACATACTGTAGGTGTTTTTACATACTGTAGGTGTTTTTACATACTGTAGGTGTTTTTACATACTGTAGGTGTTTTTACATACTGTAGGTGTTTTTACATACTGTAGGTGTTTTTACATACTGTAGGTGTTTTTCCTGTAGATGTTTTGTGTAAAACGTGTTGCTCGTTTAGTCTCATTTCCACTTCTTCTTTCTTTCTCTTGGGGGGACGGGGGGGGAACGAGCGGTTTAAAATAAATAAATAAAGGAGGCGGTTTGGGACGCGGCCTCCCGGGTCTCTATCTGGGTGACATTACTTATGTATGTATTTGTTTGTTTGTCTGGAACGCAGTCTTTCGCGTTCGAGGTGAGGACCTCGTTTCATCAATCAAAACAAAATAGGAGGCACTTTGGAAAAGAGATGAGAGCGAAGAATGAAGAATGTACAAATTACAAAGTACAAAATTATTTAAACGCATGATAACGACGCAGGGGAAGCTGTGTGGATGTTTGGGGGACCCTGATGTAAACAAGACGAAAGTCTTTCTCTGGTCTGCATCCCCTCAACAATTGTGTGTATTGAGCCGTACTGTATTGTACCCATTCTGTACAATCTGTTAAATGAAGTTTTCAATCAATCAATTCAATCAATCAATCAATCAGTTTGTGAGCAGAACACCATGTCATCATTTGGTCATCGGGAGCACCAGGTGGGTGGCCTGGCATACGTAAAGAAAATAAAAAATTATTAAAAAAGATTATAATTTTTTTGCCCGCAGTCAGGCCACTGAACTCCGAAAGCAGGCCAGGTCAGTATAAGTGTTTCTAGTTGCGTGGAGATGTGCTCTCTATATATAAGTTCAGGCTCTATAGAGAGCAGGCAGGCAAGCAGGCAGGAATGAGTTAACTTGTCATTCCCAACCCGACGCGTGGCAGATGAAAGCAGGGCGCAATCAGAGGTGCTACTACACAAGTTTTGAATCAGATGGACTTTGATGGAGATTGACAAGGAAACTCCGAATGTTATGTTTGTTGGAACCTGACCGTGAAATAGAACCGCTATAACTCTGTGACGGATGATTTGGATGCTGAGAGTGAAACTGTGGCGATAAGGAGCGCGTCGTTAGGGTGAACTGACGGCAGCGGCGCAGAGGGTGAGTGATACTAGTAATGAGTATACTAGATCACAGAGAGTGCCAGTGAAGTAGAGACATCTTATGTAAAGTGCACCGGTAAACTTCTATAAACTGAACGGGTCAAAACACACGCAGAGGCACTCTACAAGAAGGGCCAGAGCCGACTCTACTTCCTCAGAAGGCTGAGATCCTTCAACGTCTGTACAAGGATGTTGAGGAGGTTCTATGAGTCGGTGGTGGCGGGGGGCGCCTTCTTGTACGCTGTGACCTGCTGGGGCAGCGGACTGAGAGCAGGGGACACAAACAGGCTGGATAAGCTGGTCAGGAAGGCCAGCAGCGTGGTTGGGGTGGAGCTGGACTCTCTAGCGAGGGTGGCGGAGAGGAGGAGCCTCGCTAAGCTCCACGCCATCAGGGACAGCCCCTCCCACCCACTTATACACAGACTTGGCTGACAGGAGGAGCATGTTCAGTGTTAGACTAAAGGTGCTCCCACAGTCGAGCGGACCGTACTCGGAGCGGATTCCAAGTGTGAAGCTCCAATTTTCTAACTGTGCGGACGTCCGCGCCGCTCACTTGGTGTCACACAAAACACTGCTTGTCGTTTGCCATCGAGCTGCATTTAATGTGACGCCGATCTGCATTTTACTCTGAACACTCGCTCCGTGCCAAGTGAGAGTAGGGCAGGATCATGGTTAAATGATTGGTCCGGTAAAACGTTGGCAGGTAGATGACGCTAAATTTAGTTTTTTACTAATCGCTAATCGTCACCCATTCCAATTCATATACATTTGGACCATGATGTCTTTTTTCATCGTTTGAAGACACTTGAGATGTTTGAATGGCTTTTCTAAATGAAGTGTGTAAAATTGCCAGTTTTATTTCTAAATATTGGAAACGGAGATAACCTAGACTCTTTATTTTGACATCGGATGACGACGACGTGACAGTAGTTGAACAGCGTGGGGAAAATTGTGTAAACTGGCGCGAGACATGTATGAAATTGGTCCGCGGAGGTCCGCTCGACTATGAGAGCTCAAAGTGTCCGCGCGGACCTACGCGGAGTCCTGCTCCGAGTGCGGTCCGCTCGACCATGGGAGCACCTTAAGACTCCCAAGATGCAACACTGGACGGCACAGGAAGTCCTTCATTCCGACAGCCATTAGACTATAACACATCACTGAGGCTGACAGTGCAGTCTGGCGAAATCTTCCTGGACACTTTAACATTTTACAATTGTTTACACTTATTACTGTACTGTATATTGGCTGTATAGTTTATATTAAAGCTTTTAGAATGTATATACACATACCAGAATGTATATCCCGGACCGTATTTTATTCTTTATTCTTATTTTTGTTGTTATTTTTTCACATTATTGAATTCTTATTCTTATTTGAGTCTTATTGACTATCTAAACGTTTAACGTTTACTGTGAGCGATTTGTAGTCCCGAATTTCCCTCGGGATAAATAAAGGATTTCTACTCTATTCTATTCTATTCTATTTGTCGGCACTCCAAGTAAAAAGCGTATCTGTGGGGCGGCCGGGTAGCGCAGCGGACTAAGCGTCTGTCTACCACCACAGAGCAGTGGCGTCATTTCAGTAAAAGCCAAGGTATGGCAATTAGGGAGGGTGGGGGGGTTTCCCCCCCTTGGTGGATTTTTTTTGTCAAATCAGTTGCGCAATAGTCACTTTTGGTGAGTTGTTTCTATACAATTCACTTATATGACATTTAGGTATGCCACAGGACTACACAAGCATTTTTTTTATAGAAATGTGTCAACAGACTAAAGCAGGGAACCACAATATTTTGCATACAAATTATGCAAAATGTAATATCATAACTTGCAATTGAGCCAATTTTCCTTAGGTACGGTTTTGAGGTGTGTGTTCAACAGAATGTAGTATCAAAAACACGTTCACAAAAAGTATGGGTTACTGAATGCTGAACTGCACTGTTATAATCACTAAGCCAGACCTTACCTGTGTCCCTGTGTCACTTGTCTCTGCTGCCCTTTGATTAAAAAACGTCTGTATGTCCATTTTCCTTTTTTTGTGTGGCATAGTAAAAGTCACCTAGTAAAACTGAGATAATTGACTATATCAAAACATGCTAGGGCTGTACCGAATAGTTCGAAGCTTCGTTCATAATGTTGACATTCGAATTCTAAATCAACATAAAAAAATTGTAATAATAAAAAAAAAAAAAAAAAAGGGTTTTTAATTTTTTATTTGCCAAGGTATGGCGAGTGCCATACCTTGCCATACCAAAATGACGCCCCTGCCACAGAGACAGTGGGATCGAATCCAGCTGTGGTGCTTCCGGGTTGGCCGACCGTCCACACTAACACAATTGGCAGTGTTAGCGGGTGGGAAAAACCCGGCGAGGGCGGGTCCTGGTCGTTGTAAACAGCGACTCCTACAGTTCGGTCGGGGCGCCTGCACAGCGAGGGAAGGATCTAAAGAGAGGTAGTGTGATCCTTCCACATGTTACACTCTCTCAGTGAGAGTCCACGCTGCCAGGTGAAAAGAAGCGGTGGGCTGGGTACACATGTGTCGGAGGAAGCATGAGATAGTCTCCGCCCTCCCGGACCGACGGTAGGGGGCAGAGTGCGCAGCGACCAGGAAGGGGATTGGGAATTGGCATAACGACTAACATTGAGATGGGAGAAAAATGGAAAAAAGGAGGGGGGAAAAGAGAAAGTAAAAAAATAAATAAAAGCTTATCTGTGGCAGAGCCCAGCAGTTCGTGGCACAAGTCTCCCTCGGTAATTTTGCCGATTTTTAACAGATTGTGAGCGTACAGAATGTAAGCTTTGAAATGATGTGTCGTACGTTGAAAATATTAGAAGAAGATGTGCTTATTTTGAGTCTAGTTAAACCTCAAGTCTCAGAGCAGAAAGTGAGTTTGGCTGCATTCTTAACACCTTGGCAGTGAGTCAGGTACTAGGTGTCACAAACTGCCTTTTTTAAATGTTACTTGTCCTTTTGGATGTTATGTTTTTGTAGATTTTTATTGGGTTTTTACTACTGGGCAGTCCGGTAGAGAGAGAGAGAGGAGGAATGGGAGACAGAGTGGGGGGGAAGACATTCGGCAAATGACGCCGGGTCTGGGAATCGAACCCGGGTCGGCCGTGTTTTGCGACGCAGAGCATTACATGGTTCGCCACTCGGGCAGCCCCACAAACTGCCTTTTGTAAACAAAAGTTTTTACTATTTAGAGATAATATAACTGTTAGCTGTTACAGTAAATTTTTTTTTTACAAAAAAAAAATATATATATTACAGTAAATATGTAATTTTTTTTGTATCCACTTTTTCTCCCCTTTTTCTATTTTTCTCCTATCCCAATTTCGCTGTGCCAATTCTCGCCTCCCCTGTCTTGAACGTTGCTCGCATATGCCCCCCACTGGCCGGTTGTAGGGAGGATAGAAGCCTTGCATCACGTGTCCCCTCCAGTACACGAGGAGGCAGCCTGTCACATCTTTTCACCTGCCAGCGCGGACTCTCATTGACGAGGAGTAACGTGTGGGAGGCTCACACTACCCCCACTACTTCCTGTCTCTGCTGTGCAGGCGTCCCCAACCGACCTGTAGGAGTCGCTGTCCACAACGTCCAGATTACCACCCATCGACTTTCACCCGCTAACTCTGCCAATTGAGTTAGTATGACGGCTGGCGCAAGCCGGAGGCAACGCCGACAGCCGGAGTCAAACCCGGTGTCTCTTGCGTCGGTGACGAGCGCAATGTCCGCTGCGCCACCCAGCCGCACCATAGGAAATAATGTCTTAAGATCTTGGTCTTCCTTGGATTCTAAAATGTTTTCCGAAAAGTTGTGTTCTGAGGAGTGGATCCACTGAGGAGGAGGAGAGAGGCCGGGGGGGGGACCGCCTGGCTGGTCTACTGGGAAGAGAGAACTAGGCGTCGGATGTGAGGGCAAGACTAGTTCACAGCGTGAAGACCATTTGTCAGATAGACTTCTCTGGAAATCACTTTCATTTAATTTCCATTTCATGTCTCGTAAGACACCGAGGTTGCCCTGGTTTACAGCGACGACGAGCTTAAATATAAACAAGACACAGTTTATATGATCAGCCATTTCATACATCATGGGGGCGAGAGTGACTCCGGAGGTGGTAGAGCGGCCGTCTGGTATAGTCGGAAGGTTACCGGTTCGATTCCCGCTCCTCCCGCCGGGGCAGCGTGTCGAAGTGTCCTTGAGCAAGACACTTAACCCCTAACTGCTCCCAATGAGTCAGCTTCAGAGTCAGTCGGAGGACGTTCCAGGTGTTGGAAGAACCTTCAGCTTCAGAGTCAGTCAGAGGACGTTCCAGGTGTTGGAAGAACCTTCAGCTTCAGAGTCAGTCGGAGGACGTTCCAGGTGTTGGAAGAACCTTCAGCTTCAGAGTCAGTCGGAGGACGTTCCAGGTGTTGGAAGAACCTTCAGCTTCTGAGTCAGTCGGAGGGCGTTCCAGGTGTTGGAAGAAGCTTCAGCTTCAGAGTCAGTCGGAGGACGTTCCAGGTGTTGGAAGAACCTTCAGCTTCAGAGTCAGTCGGAGGACATTCCAGGTGTTGGAAGAACCTTCAGCTTCAGAGTCAGTCGGAGGGCGTTCCAGGTGTTGGAAGAACCTTCAGCTTCAGAGTCAGTTGGAGGACGTTCCAGGTGTTGGAAGAACCTTCAGCTTCAGAGTCAGTCGGAGGACGTTCCAGGTGTTGGAAGAACCTTCAGCTTCAGAGTCAGTCGGAGGACGTTCCAGGTGTTGGAAGAACCTTCAGCTTCAGAGTCAGTCGGGGGGCGTTCCAGGTGTTGGAAGAACCTTCAGCTTCAGAGTCAGTCGGAGGACGTTCCAGGTGTTGGAAGAACTTTCAGCTTCAGAGTCAGTTGGAGGACGTTCCAGGTGTTGGAAGAACCTTCAGCTTCAGAGTCAGTTGGAGGACGTTCCAGGTGTTGGAAGAACCTTCAGCTTCAGAGTCAGTCGGAGGACGTTCCAGGTGTTGGAAGAACCTTCAGCTTCAGAGTCAGTCGGAGGACGTTCCAGGTGTTGGAAGAACCTTCAGCTTCAGAGTCAGTAGGAGGACGTTCCAGGTGTTGGAAGAACCTTCAGCTTCAGAGTCAGTCGGAGGGCGTTCCAGGTGTTGGAAGAACCTTCAGCTTCAGAGTCAGTTGGAGGACGTTCCAGGTGTTGGAAGAACCTTCAGCTTCAGTCAGTCGGAGGGCGTTCCAGGTGTTGGAAGAACCTTCAGCTTCAGAGTCAGTCGGAGGACGTTCCAGGTGTTGGAAGAACCTTCAGCTTCAGAGTCAGTCCGAGGGCGTTCCAGGTGTTGGAAGAACCTTCAGCTTCAGAGTCAGTAGGAGGACGTCCCAGGTGTTGGAAGAACCTTCAGCTTCAGAGTCAGTCAGAGGGCGTTCCAGGTGTTGGAAGAACCTTCAGCTTCAGAGTCAGTCGGAGGACGTTCCAGGTGTTGGAAGAACCTTCAGCTTCAGAGTCAGTCGGAGGGCGTTCCAGGTGTTGGAAGAACCTTCAGCTTCAGAGTCAGTCGGAGGACGTTCCAGGTGTTGGAAGAACCTTCAGCTTCAGAGTCAGTCAGAGGGCGTTCCAGGTGTTGGAAGAACCTTCAGCTTCAGAGTCAGTAGGAGGATGTTCCAGGTGTTGGAAGAACCTTCAGCTTCAGAGTCAGTCAGAGGGCGTTCCAGGTGTTGGAAGAACCTTCAGCTTCAGAGTCAGTTGGAGGGCGTTCCAGGTGTTGGAAGAACCTTCAGCTTCAGAGTCAGTCGGAGGACGTTCCAGGTGTTGAAAGAACCTTCAGCTTCAGAGTCAGTCGGAGGGCGTTCCAGGTGTTGGAAGAACCTTCAGCTTCAGAGTCAGTCGGAGGACGTTCCAGGTGTTGGAAGAACCTTCAGCTTCAGAGTCAGTCGGAGGACGTTCCAGGTGTTGGAAGAACCTTCAGCTTCAGAGTCAGTCGGAGGACGTTCCAGGTGTTGGAAGAACCTTCAGCTTCAGAGTCAGTCGGAGGACGTTCCAGGTGTTGGAAGAACCTTCAGCTTCAGAGTCAGTCGGAGGACGTTCCAGGTGTTGGAAGAACCTTCAGCTTCAGAGTCAGTCGGAGGGCGTTCCAGGTGTTGGAAGAACCTTCAGCTTCAGAGTCAGTCGGAGGGCGTTCCAGGTGTTGGAAGCACCTTCAGAGTCAGTCGGAGGACGTTCCAGGTGTTGGAAGAACCTTCAAGAGTCAGTCGGAGGGCGTTCCAGGTGTTGGAAGAACCTTCAGCTTCAGAGTCAGTCGGAGGGCGTTCCAGGTGTTGGAATAACCTTCAGCTTCAGAGTCAGTTGGAGGACGTTCCAGGTGTTGGAAGAACCTTCAGCTTCAGAGTCAGTCGGAGGACGTTCCAGGTGTTGGAAGAACCTTCAGCTTCAGAGTCAGTCGGAGGACGTTCCAGGTGTTGGAAGAACCTTCAGCTTCAGAGTCAGTCGGAGGGCGTTCCAGGTTTTGGAAGAACCTTCAGCTTCAGAGTCAGTCAGAGGACGTTCCAGGTGTTGGAAGCACCAAAGCAGAGGAAATAAAAAAAAAACATAAAACACTTGAGTCATCATCACAGTCGGCCATGTTTTTTTTTTAATCACAGCCTTGCCTTGATAAAGTTATTGAAAAAAAACATGTATTTTTCCAGGCTCAGAGGGATGTATTTTTCATGGCATGTGGAAAGCTGGAACCAGGTGCCACACGACAACGCCTGATTGCATTCCATAAAGGTATGAGTATTCAGAGCATGATAATTGCCCCCAAAGGCACGCACGACTAAACAATATAACACAAATAACTCCCGCCGCCGCCACTTTCGGGGAGGTGAGCGGTGCTTTTACGTGAGGCGAGAATGAGAACAGACTTGGGGGCCGATGGTTGAGTTGATGTTCATTCATTTGACATTTAATTTAATGTTCACTTTTATTTGTTCCGTTCATGGTAATGCACAGTTCCATAAAATAAAGAGTATTTAATAATCAAAGCACTGCTCGATTTACACAGTCCGTGAGCGAAGAGGAGCAGGAGGAAGAAAATCGTATTTAATATAATAATAATAATAATAATAATAATAATAATAATAATAATAATAATAATAATAATAATAATAATAATAATAATAATAATAATAATAATAATAATAATAATAATAATAATAATAATAATAATAATAATAATAATAATAATAATAATAATAATAATAATAATAATAATAATAATAATAATAATAATAATAATAATAATAATACACTTTATTTGTAGAGCACCTTTCATACAAGAATTTCAGCTCAAAGTGCTTCACAGCAGTTAAAAGATTAAAAGGACAGGTATAAAATGACCATAAAATTGGCAGATCAAAGTGCAGACATAAAAAAAGAGAGAGAGAGAGAGAGAGAGAGAGAGAGAGATGAGTACTTGCCATCATTACACACATTATTTTGCCATCTTTGTTGTTTAAAATGTATATGGTATAATATCTACATCCTGATACACTTTTAGAACTGTATATATTCATCTTTATTTTACTCATCTTATGTTATTCTATGCTAAATGTATTGTACTATTTTTATCTTATTTTATTATTAAGAATCTATCTTATTATTTAGAAGCTGCTATGGTCGAGGGACCACAATAAATAGAATTTCACTGTTTTCTTGCTGTAAAGTACTGACATAAGTGACAATAAAGGAATCTGAACGTGAGAGAGAAGGAGAAACAGACTGTTGTGTTGAAGACCTCAGAGGGCCGGTGAAGAAGGACCTCTAACGAGTCACGATGAAGCCTTTAATTGGCACCGCTCCACACACCGGCCACCAGCCACGCCCCCCCCCCCCGGACACGTAATTAATGTTTACCGGCGAAAGGTTAATATCCATTCAGTGGAAAATTAATAAGCAACACATTTAACGAGACCATTAGGAGCATGGATTTATAACGGCATTAGTCTCTTTTAAAACGAGGTCTTCCTTGGAAATGGAGATGCTGTATTGATCGGGGGGTGGCGGGCGGGGGGGGGGGGGGGGGGGGGGGGGGGGGGGGGGGCACATTGTGACGGGGTCGTCTTTACACTCCTCTAAAACTCCCACAAACAGAGGCGTAGTCGGAAAAAGTATCGTTGGTGTTGCTTTTGTTACGGGTCCCAAAGCTGTCGGGTACCGCAATAACAACTACTTTTGTTCGACGTCTTGGTCCCCTGAGACACAAAGGAAATGTACAGTTTCCTCCCCATCGTATGTATATAGTGTCTGTTAGGATCTCTGTTTAACAGTACTGTATATTTGCATATCTTGTATGTCACAAATGTAACAGTACTGTATACCTGTATGTCATATATGTCATAAATGTCTATGAATTGAAAATGGGGGACCCTGATGTAAACAAGACAAACGTCTTTCTCTGGTCTGCATCCCCTTAACAATTGTGTGTGTATTGAGCCGTATTGTATTGTACCCATTCTGCAATCTGTTAATAAAGTTTTCAATCAATCATGCATCATGGAATGAAGCGTTATTTTTTTCCGTAGCCGCATTTTGCGGAGACGCTCTCTGATTGGCCACTGACTGACGCTCTCTGATTGGCCACTGACATATGTGCGCCCAATCGCGTGACGAGCAGTGTCTTTGCCCATTTCCGCGCCGAACAGCCTGCAAACGACCTAACGCCTAGTTTATCACTGGTTAAGCTTATAGGCGACTCTTTCCAAGTTGGTTAAGGTTAGAGTTTGGAATCAGGGCAGGCGTTCTATCGCCCTGCTCTAAGACAAACTCTAACCTTAACCAACTTCGAAAGTGTCGCCTAAGCTTAACCGGTGTAGAAACAGGCGTCACACGATTGGGCGCACCAGAAACGTCAGTGGCCAATCAGAGAGCGTCTCCGCGAAATGCGGCTACGGAAAAAAACAACGCCGGAATGAAGACACAAACCCATATGGCGGAAACCGTCACCTTATAGGGAACCTGGCACAATGTCACCTGGACTAATTGGTTCCGCTCTCCTCTTCCCTAATAAACTATGGCTTCTTCTCACAATAAATGTGACATTAGTTAATTATGTTCTCACTTTGAATCCTTTAAATGTTTATCTTGCAGCTGGCAAAAAAAACAAGTATTCTACAATACAATTACACAAAATATTCACATATTCTTGAGGGTACTACACTTTATTCACCAGCCTCCCACG